>NC_143027.1:77190000-77355000 GCF_057628025.1 Oncorhynchus mykiss | reverse complement strand
GGAGTGAATGGGCGTTGTGGTCTGCATGCTTCACATTCCTCCCCGAATACGGTCATGCTCCTCCCTGACGGACAGACGGACGGGGGGAACAATGTTGGTATTGCTGCAGACAATGATAGTGAGAGAGAGAAAGAGAGAGAAAGAGGGATTAAGATTGGGGAAGCGAGAGAGAGAGAAAGAGAAAGAGAGAGAGAGAGAGAGAGAGAGAAAGAGAAAGAGAGATAGAGAGAGAGAGAGAGAGAGAAAGAAAGAGAAAGAGAGACAGAGAGAGAGAGGGGGGGGGGAGAGAGAGAGAAGGATTGAAATGGCTGACCCTTCAAAATGGTTTTCATCTCAGCATAACCCCTCTTTAACACTCCCCTTATATCCCATGGTCGTACTGAGGCTATAGCCCTCTTACTGTAGCTATCAGTAGATCCTGTCCGCTCTGTCCTACAGGTCTCTCCAACCATCAACTATCAACTTCTAATAACCCAGCATGACTAGCTATTTCCCTCTCCTTCTCTCCATCCCTCCCCGTCCCATTCTGGATTGCAGGTTGTGTAACGTGGTAATGCACTCAAGTGAATTATAAGTGAGGGCTCAGTAGCTTAGTATTGGCAGCAGGCAGCCCTGGCATGCCATCGTTGTGCCCAGTGGGCCCTTTGTAAATAAAATGTTATTTCACGGCTCCATATTTCATGCCCTATGTGCACAGAGGGCTCAGCGGTGCCATACCTACCTACCTCACTAGATATCAGATCTCTCTCTCTCGCTCTGTCTCTCTCAGTACAGGACTCAATCACTAGTACAGCACCCCTAGAAGGCTGTGCTAGCTACACCACTCCATGCTGCCATGCTGCCTCACATACTGATTGAGATGAGAGGATATGGTGCAGAACCATGCAGTTATAATATTGGTGCTCTCTATAATCTCTTATGGTTGTCATTATTTCTGGAGTCAGTGATGTGTTTTATCGAGCTGTTACACTGATGGTGATATGATAGTTAGGGATATAGTCATCTTGGGCTTTGAGTGACATGTCAAAACCTCTGATGAATCTTGTGTAAATTATGAAAATATGTCGAACTACAAAAAAAGCAGATATTTTTGTAAAAACTGAATTGCAGTAAAGTAATAGCTAGGTTTAGACAATTAAACAGACAAACATAAAGTGAAAACAAAGAAACAAACAGATGATGGCCAGATGATGTCCAGATGATGGCCAGATGATGTCCAGATAATGGCCAGATGATAGCCAGATGAGGTCCAGATAATGTCCAGATTATTACCAGATGATGTCCAGATAATGGCAAGATGATGGCCAGATAATGTCCAGTTTATTGCCAGATGATGGCCAGAGAATGTCCAGATTATGACCAGATGATGTCCAGATAATTTCCAGATAATGGCCAGATGATGTCCAGATAATGTCCAGATAATGGCCAGATGATGGCCAGATGATGGCCAGATAATGTCCAGTTTATTGCCAGATGATGGCCAGATAATGTCCAGATGATGGCCAGATGATGTCTGAACTATGACCAGATGATGGCCAGATGATGTCCAGATAATGTCTAGATTATGACCAGATGATGGCCAGATGATGGCCAGATAATGTCCAGATGATGTCCAGATTATGACCAGATGATGGCCAGATAATGTCCAGATGATGGCCAGATGATGTCCGAACTATGACCAGATGATGGCCAGATGATGTCCAGATAATGTCTAGATTATGACCAGATGATGGCCAGATAATGTCCAGATGATGGCCAGATGATGTCCGAACTATGACCAGATGATGGCCAGATGATGTCCAGATAATGTCTAGATTATGACCAGATGATGGCCAGATGATGGCCAGATAATGTCCAGATGATGTCCAGATTATGACCAGATGATGTCCAGATAATGTCTAGATTATGACCAGATGATGGCCAGATGATGGCCAGATAATGTCCAGATGATGTCCAGATTATGACCAGATGATGGCCAGATAATGGCCAGATGATGGGCAGATGCATCAGAAAGAGCATGTCTATTGAGTTACACGTTTTCCCACTTGTCCCTGAGTGTGTCCGTGATTTCCCAGAACATACAGGTGTGGACTGTGAAGAGCCTGGGCTCTAGAAGTGTTAGCTACTACGACTGATTGGGTTCATCTGCTCCTAGCCTATGAAGACAGACTGGTTAAACGGTTGCTTTTACAGACCTAAGCTATACAATAACACTTGCAAAGGTGTCAGCATTACCGATAGGAAGTGGGATATGTAAATACAGGAATCATTTTGTTTTTATTACAAATAACAGAGCTTTGTATAATGATAAGTATAGCAATTTCAATGATTTTATTGCTATAAAACTTTTGAACCATTTAGATCCATTTGGATAGTTATACAATTTGTAACGCACTGTAGCCTATTTGGGGATGCGTTGGTAGGTACGTTGGCAGGCTAAATGGGAGGAACTGAGCCATATCACTAAGAGGTCCATGGTTTTCCAGGCTATTAGATGGATCTAGCTTGTGATCCACCATGGGGAAGAGATGCAACCCATGGCTAAACAAACCTCTCTTTGTTTCAGGGTGTGCTGACTGATCTCCATTGAGCGGAGAAGGGTAAACACTGCTAGCTCTATAGAGATACACATTGTCAACACACTGCACTCATTAACTATAATGAGATGTTATGAGGAGCCCTTGAGCTCATTGTGTGGCTTCTGGAGGATAACCTGCCCTGCTATTGTTGTTGTTGTTTCTGCAAGGCAAATCTTGGCTTTAAGATTGAAAAAAAAAAACACTGCCTGCGTTCTTCTATTCTTTCATCCCCTCAGTTCCCCCACCTAACCGTTCACCGACCGACAAGTCGCCTCAGGGATAGCTGTTAGTTGCTGAAAATGCTCTGCTCTGTTTCCCTCTCTTCTCTCACCCCTCTGCTTGCCTTGTGTTTGCCCCTGCCTTTCAAGTGCTATTCCTCCTATTGCTGTAGGTCTGGGGGTCTAATCTGTGTTTCTGTGGCCTTTCAGAGGTGGCACACCTCACCTTAATCCTGTGTGGTTGGCCCTGGCTGTTAGCCCCCCCCCCCCCCCCCCCCCCTCTCTCTCCAGCTAAGGAGTCTGACACCGACCTCACACTGGGTTCAGACTGGCCTTTCCTTTCTTTGGGTTTCAAACGCCAGGCGTTCCACCTGACCAGCATGTCCGCTCACTCTGCTTGCTAGTACTGGCCAACCAAACCTGTGCTGTGTGCAGAGCCCCTACTAGCTAGCTCTAGCTAAGCCTTAACCATGGATCCTGTGCTGTGTGCAGAGCCCCTACTAGCTAGCTCTAGCTGAGCCTTAACTATGGAGCCTGTGCTGTGTGCAGAGCCCCTACTAGCTAGCTCTAGCTGAGCCTTAACCATGGAGCCTGTGCTGTGTGCAGAGCCCCTACTAGCTAGCTCTAGCTAAGCCTTAAACATGGATCCTGTGCTGTGTGCAGAGCCCCTACTAGCTAGCTCTAGCGGAGCCTTAACTATGGAGCCTGTGCTGTGTGCAGAACCCCTACTAGCTAGCTCTAGCTAAGCCTTAACTATGGATCCTGTGCTGTGTGCAGAGCCCCTACTAGCTAGCTCTAGCTAAGCCTTAACCATGGATCCTGTGCTGTGTGCAGAGCCCCTTCTAGCTAGCTCTAGCCAAGCCTTAAATATGGAGCCTGTGCTGTGCACAGTGTGTGCAGACTTTAGCCACCGTCCGTTCCACTTTTCTTCCCAGCAGCCTCCTTACTTTTTCTTACTTTTTCTTTTTCATGTGTCATTGAAGGCGCTATTGTGGTAGCTAGCCACCGTCGCTATGCTGCAGAGAACTGCATTCCGACCCTAATTAGGAACGGGACACAGGATACTCTTAAAGCCGGGGAGGGGAGTGTATGAGGCTCTGACATGCATGGCTAGTGTAGCCTCTTTGACGACAATGAGTGGCTTCACCTTGGCTGCTAATTGGCCCAGCTCGGGTCTCTCTCTTTGGCTGGCTGCTGGTAGTGGAGTCTTCAGGCAGCCAGTCTCCAGCAGACTATGGCTATGTCCCAAATGACACCCTATTTCCTATTTAGTGCACTACTTTTAACCAGAGCCTGTGGGTAGTGCACTATAAAAGGAATAGGGTGCCATTTGGAGTGCAAACTCTGTCTTTTCTTCTCTTCTCTCCGCGCTGATTGGAAACGATCTCAATTTGATGACAGTTTGTTGAGATTTTTCAGCCGGCTGCATGCAGCTTGACACCCCTAATTAGATTCTCCTATATGGTGGTTTTACATTAGACAAACATTTGTGCAGACCAACGGGAGATGCCAGCTTTTGTTTGGATGGGTTCCTTCTAACAGAGTGCAGAGTAGAGTGGAGTGGAATGGTGGAGCGAGCTGCAGAAAGAAATAGACATGTTTGGTCATTTGTGCGTGTTTGGAGACAGTGTCTGTTTGAAAGAAGGTCTGTAACAATGCAATTAATTAATTCAAATCCTGTTGTTTAGAGAATGTTGTTTAGAAACACCTAAAGTTGATGACCTACACCCACCATACAGCCATATAGGAGTGGGGAATGCAGAGGTCCAGGTTTACCAAAAGACAAGAATGGATTTGGGGAGGACTCTCTCCTCTCCTTGTCTTTGTTACAGGTGTGCTCACTGATAAGCATCCTGGGGTGAGATATGCTCACCACATCGCCCACATATTTCCATCATGCGGCCTTTTAATTTTCAGAATAAAAGCCCCCTCACACCCCCTCCATTTATCTCCTCTGCGATCGCGGCCCTTTCAAAGTCTAACTAACCAGGTTTCAAATGGTCTCTTCAGCCAGTTACAAGATGTAGCTCATCTCTCTCCCACACCCACAGCAAGGTCACACTCTTTTAAATTAATTTGGTGGGAGGAAGAAAGAGAGGAGGAGAAGGGGAGGGTGCTGAGAGCAGAACAAGGGCCTGTCCTTTGCTGGAGGTCACTCCCAAAGCCAGTCATCATATTCAGCTGGATAAGGGGAATGGGAGAGAGATAAGTGTGTGTGTGTGTGTGTGTGTGTGTGTGTGTGTGTGTGTGTGTGTGTGTGTGTGCATTGGTCCGTCTGGTCTCCGTGGAGGTACAGGTACTGAATCATTACCTTATCCACACCGTTGGCTATTCTGAGGGGTTTGCTGTAATAAGAGGGGCTTTGTACTTCGCCTTCAGCCTTTGTGTCTGCTGGGGATGTCAGAATGATCGGTTAATCACAGGGCCATCATAAGGAGGAGTGGAGAGGGATGCTACACTGCACAGGAAGTACAGCTTTACTGTACATTACATCATTGAATTAGGATGATTGTTTATATACCTGCAGACATATACTGTAAGTAGTATGTCAGCATAGGTGATATAACTCGTATTTTCAGCATAGGGGATATAACTAATATATTCAGCATAGGTAATATAACTATATATTCAGTATAGGTGATATAACTATATATTCAGCATAGGTGATATAACTAATATATTCAGCATAGGTGATATAACTATATATTCAGTATAGGTGATATAACTAATATATTCAGCATAGGTAATATAACTATATATTCAGCATAGGTGATATAACTATATATTCAGTATAGGTGATATAACTAATATATTCAGTATAGGTGATATAACTATATATTCAGTATAGGTGATATAACTATATATTCAGTATAGATGATATAACTAATGTATTCAGTATAGGTGATATAACTAATATATTCAGTATAGGTGATATAACTATATATTCAGCATAGGTGATATAACTATATATTCAGCATAGGTGATATAACTATATATTCAGTATAGGTGATATAACTAATATATTCAGTATAGGTGATATAACTAATATATTCAGTATAGGTGATATAACTATATATTCAGCATAGGTGATATAACTAATATATTCAGTATAGGTGATATAACTATATATTCAGTATAGGTGATATAACTAATATATTCAGTATAGGTGATATAACTATATATTCAGTATAGGTGATATAACTAATATATTCAGTATAGGTGATATAACTAATATATTCAGTATAGGTGATATAACTATGTATTCAGTATAGGTGATATAACTATATATTCAGTATAGGTGATATAACTATATATTCAGCATAGGTGATATAACTATATATTCAGTATAGGTGATATAACTAATATATTCAGTATAGGTGATATAACTAATATATTCAGTATAGGTGATATAACTATGTATTCAGTATAGGTGATATAACTATATATTCAGTATAGGTGATATAACTATATATTCAGCATAGGGGATATAACTATATATTCAGTATAGGTGATATAACTAATATATTCAGCATAGGGGATATATCTATATATTCAGTATAGGTGATATATCTATATATTCAGCATAGGTGATATAACTATATATTCAGTATAGGTGATATAACTATATATTCAGTATAGGTGATATAACTAATATATTCAGTATAGGTGATATAACTAATATATTCAGCATAGGTGATATAACTAATATATTCAGCATAGGTGATATAACTATATATTCAGTATAGGGGATATAACTATATATTCAGTATAGGGGATATAACTATATATTCAGCATAGGTGATATAACTATATATTCAGTATAGGTGATATAACTATATATTCAGTATAGGTGATATAACTATATATTCAGCATAGGTGATATAACTAATATATTCAGTATAGGTGATATAACTATATATTCAGTATAGGTGATATAACTAATATATTCAGTATAGGTGATATAACTAATATATTCAGTATAGGTGATATAACTATATATTCAGCATAGGTGATATAACTAATATATTCAGTATAGGTGATATAACTATATATTCAGCATAGGTGATATAACTATATATTCAGTATAGGGGAAATAACTATATATTCAGTATAGGGGATATAACTATATATTCAGCATAGGTGATATAACTATATATTCAGTATAGGTGATATAACTATATATTCAGTATAGGTGATATAACTATATATTCAGCATAGGTGATATAACTATATATTCAGTATAGGTGATATAACTATATATTCAGTATAGGTGATATAACTATATATTCAGCATAGGTGATATAACTAATATATTCAGCATAGGTGAAATAACTATATATTCAGTATAGGGGATATAACTATATATTCAGCATAGGTGATATAACTATATATTCAGTATAGGTGATATAACTATATATTCTGCATAGGTGATATAACTATATATTCAGTATAGGTGATATAACTATATATTCAGTATAGGGGATATAACTATATATTCAGCATAGGTGATATAACTATATATTCAGTATAGGTGATATAACTATATATTCTGCATAGGTGATATAACTATATATTCAGTATAGGTGATATAACTATATATTCAGTATAGGTGATATAACTATATATTCAGTATAGGTGATATAACTAATATATTCAGTATAGGTGATATAACTAATATATTCAGTATAGGTGATATAACTAATATATTCAGTATAGGTGATATAACTAATATATTCAGTATAGGTGATATAACTAATATATTCAGCATAGGTGATATAACTATATATTCAGCATAGGTGATATATCTATCTATTCAGCATAGGTGATATAACTAATATATTCAGTATAGGGGATATAACTATATATTCAGTATAGGTGATATAACTAATATATTCAGTATAGGTGATATAACTAATATATTCAGTATAGGTGATATAACTATATATTCAGTATAGGTGATATAACTATATATTCAGCATAGGTGATATAACTAATATATTCAGCATAGGTGATATAACTATATATTCAGTATAGGTGATATAACTAATATATTCAGCATAGGTAATATAACTATATATTCAGCATAGGTGATATAACTATATATTCAGTATAGGTGATATAACTAATATATTCAGTATAGGTGATATAACTATATATTCAGTATAGGTGATATAACTATATATTCAGTATAGATGATATAACTAATGTATTCAGTATAGGTGATATAACTAATATATTCAGTATAGGTGATATAACTATATATTCAGCATAGGTGATATAACTATATATTCAGCATAGGTGATATAACTATATATTCAGTATAGGTGATATAACTAATATATTCAGTATAGGTGATATAACTAATATATTCAGTATAGGTGATATAACTATATATTCAGCATAGGTGATATAACTAATATATTCAGTATAGGTGATATAACTATATATTCAGTATAGGTGATATAACTAATATATTCAGTATAGGTGATATAACTATATATTCAGTATAGGTGATATAACTAATATATTCAGTATAGGTGATATAACTAATATATTCAGTATAGGTGATATAACTATGTATTCAGTATAGGTGATATAACTATATATTCAGTATAGGTGATATAACTATATATTCAGCATAGGTGATATAACTATATATTCAGTATAGGTGATATAACTAATATATTCAGTATAGGTGATATAACTAATATATTCAGTATAGGTGATATAACTATGTATTCAGTATAGGTGATATAACTATATATTCAGTATAGGTGATATAACTATATATTCAGCATAGGGGATATAACTATATATTCAGTATAGGTGATATAACTAATATATTCAGCATAGGGGATATATCTATATATTCAGTATAGGTGATATATCTATATATTCAGCATAGGTGATATAACTATATATTCAGTATAGGTGATATAACTATATATTCAGTATAGGTGATATAACTAATATATTCAGTATAGGTGATATAACTAATATATTCAGCATAGGTGATATAACTAATATATTCAGCATAGGTGATATAACTATATATTCAGTATAGGGGATATAACTATATATTCAGTATAGGGGATATAACTATATATTCAGCATAGGTGATATAACTATATATTCAGTATAGGTGATATAACTATATATTCAGTATAGGTGATATAACTATATATTCAGCATAGGTGATATAACTAATATATTCAGTATAGGTGATATAACTATATATTCAGTATAGGTGATATAACTAATATATTCAGTATAGGTGATATAACTAATATATTCAGTATAGGTGATATAACTATATATTCAGCATAGGTGATATAACTAATATATTCAGTATAGGTGATATAACTATATATTCAGCATAGGTGATATAACTATATATTCAGTATAGGGGAAATAACTATATATTCAGTATAGGGGATATAACTATATATTCAGCATAGGTGATATAACTATATATTCAGTATAGGTGATATAACTATATATTCAGTATAGGTGATATAACTATATATTCAGCATAGGTGATATAACTATATATTCAGTATAGGTGATATAACTATATATTCAGTATAGGTGATATAACTATATATTCAGCATAGGTGATATAACTAATATATTCAGCATAGGTGAAATAACTATATATTCAGTATAGGGGATATAACTATATATTCAGCATAGGTGATATAACTATATATTCAGTATAGGTGATATAACTATATATTCTGCATAGGTGATATAACTATATATTCAGTATAGGTGATATAACTATATATTCAGTATAGGGGATATAACTATATATTCAGCATAGGTGATATAACTATATATTCAGTATAGGTGATATAACTATATATTCTGCATAGGTGATATAACTATATATTCAGTATAGGTGATATAACTATATATTCAGTATAGGTGATATAACTATATATTCAGTATAGGTGATATAACTAATATATTCAGTATAGGTGATATAACTAATATATTCAGTATAGGTGATATAACTAATATATTCAGTATAGGTGATATAACTAATATATTCAGTATAGGTGATATAACTAATATATTCAGCATAGGTGATATAACTATATATTCAGCATAGGTGATATATCTATCTATTCAGCATAGGTGATATAACTAATATATTCAGTATAGGGGATATAACTATATATTCAGTATAGGTGATATAACTAATATATTCAGTATAGGTGATATAACTATATATTCAGCATAGGTGATATAACTATATATTCAGTATAGGTGATATATCTATCTATTCAGCATAGGTGATATAACTAATATATTCAGTATAGGGGATATAACTATATATTCAGTATAGGTGATATAACTAATATATTCAGTATAGGTGATATAACTATATATTCAGCATAGGTGATATAACTATATATTCAGTATAGGTGATATAACTATATATTCAGTATAGGTGATATAACTAATATATTCAGTATAGGTGATATAACTAATATATTCAGCATAGGTGATATAACTAATATATTCAGCATAGGTGATATAACTAATATATTCAGTATAGGTGATATAACTATATATTCAGTATAGGTGATATAACTATATATTCAGCATAGGGGATATAACTATATATTCAGCATAGGTGATATAACTATATATTCAGCATAGGTGATATAACTATATATTCAGCATAGGTGATATAACTATATATTCAGTATAGGTGATATAACTAATATATTCAGCATAGGTGAAATAACTAATATATTCTGCATAGGTGATATAACTATATATTCAGTATAGGTGATATAACTATATATTCAGTATAGGTGATATAACTATATATTCAGTATAGGTGATATAACTAATATATTCAGTATAGGTGATATAACTAATATATTCAGCATAGGGGATATATCTATATATTCAGTATAGGTGATATATCTATCTATTCAGCATAGGTGATATATCTATATATTCAGTATAGGTGATATAACTAATATATTCAGTATAGGTGATATAACTAATTTATTCAGCATAGGTGATATAACTAATTTATTCAGTATAGGTGATATAACTAATATATTCAGTATAGGTGATATAACTATATATTCAGCATAGGTGATATAACTATATATTCAGTATAGGTGATATAACTATATATTCAGCATAGGTGATATAACTATATATTCAGTATAGGTGATATAACTATATATTCAGTATAGGTGATATATCTATCTATTCAGCATAGGTGATATATCTATATATTCAGTATAGGTGATATATCTATATATTCAGTATAGGTGATATATCTATCTATTCAGCATAGGTGATATATCTATATATTCAGTATAGGTGATATAACTAATATATTCAGTATAGGTGATATAACTATATATTCAGTATAGGTGATATATCTATCTATTCAGCATAGGTGATATATCTATATATTCAGTATAGGTGATATATCTATATATTCAGTATAGGTGATATATCTATCTATTCAGCATAGGTGATATATCTATATATTCAGTATAGGTTATATATCTATATATTCAGTATAGGTGAAATAACTATATATTCAGTATAGGTGATATAACTATATATTCAGTATAGGTGATATAACTAATATATTCAGCATAGGTGATATAACTATATATTCAGTATAGGTGATATAACTATATATTCAGTATAGGTGATATAACTGATATATTCAGTATAGGTGATATATCTATATATTCAGCATAGGTGATATAACTAATATATTCAGTATAGGTGATATAACTATATATTCAGCATAGGGGATATAACTATATATTCAGTATAGGTGATATAACTAATATATTCAGCATAGGGGATATAACTATATATTCAGTATAGGTGATATAACTATATATTCAGTATAGGTGATATAACTATATATTCAGTATAGGTGATATAACTATATATTCAGTATAGGTGATATAACTAATATATTCAGTATAGGTGATATAACTGATATATTCAGTATAGGTGATATAACTATATATTCAGTATAGGTGATATAACTAATATATTCAGCATAGGTGATATAACTAATATATTCAGTATAGGTGATATAACTAATTTATTCAGCATAGGTGATATAACTAATATATTCAGCATAGGTGATATAACTAATATATTCAGTATAGGTGATATAACTATATATTCAGTATAGGTGATATAACTAATTTATTCAGCATAGGTGATATAACTAATATATTCAGCATAGGTGATATAACTAATATATTCAGTATAGGTGATATAACTATATATTCAGCATAGGTGATATAACTAATATATTCAGTATAGGTGATATAACTAATATATTCAGCATAGGTGATATAACTATATATTCAGTATAGGTGATATAACTATATATTCAGTATAGGTGATATAACTAATATATTCAGTATAGGTGATATAACTATATATTCAGTATAGGTGATATAACTATATATTCAGTATAGGTGATATAACTAATTTATTCAGCATAGGTGATATAACTAATATATTCAGCATAGGTGATATAACTAATATATTCAGTATAGGTGATATAACTATATATTCAGTATAGGTGATATAACTAATATATTCAGCATAGGTGATATAACTATATATTCAGTATAGGTGATATAACTATATATTCAGTATAGGTGATATAACTATATATTCAGCATAGGTGATATAACTAATATATTCAGTATAGGTGATATAACTAATATATTCAGCATAGGTGATATAACTATATATTCAGTATAGGTGATATAACTATATATTCAGTATAGGTGATATAACTATATATTCAGCATAGGGGATATAACTATATATTCAGCATAGGGGATATATCTATATATTCAGCATAGGTGATATAACTAATATATTCAGTATAGGTGATATAACTATATATTCAGCATAGGTGATATAACTATATATTCAGTATAGGTGATATAACTATATATTCAGTATAGGTGATATATCTATATATTCAGCATAGGTGATATAACTATATATTCAGTATAGGGGATATATCTATATATTCAGTATAGGTGATATAACTAATATATTCAGTATAGGTGATATAACTATATATTCAGCATAGGTGATATAACTATATATTCAGCATAGGTGATATAACTATATATTCAGTATAGGTGATATAACTATATATTCAGCATAGGTGATATAACTATATATTCAGTATAGGTGATATAACTAATATATTCAGTATAGGGGATATAACTATATATTCAGTATAGGTGATATAACTAATATATTCAGCATAGGTGAAATAACTAATATATTCAGCATAGGGGATATATCTATATATTCAGTATAGGTGATATAACTATATATTCAGTATAGGTGATATAACTAATATATTCAGCATAGGTGATATAACTAATATATTCAGTATAGGTGATATAACTAATATATTCAGCATAGGTGAAATAACTAATATATTCAGCATAGGGGATATATCTATATATTCAGTATAGGTGATATAACTATATATTCAGTATAGGTGATATAACTAATATATTCAGTATAGGTGATATAACTATATATTCAGTATAGGGGATATAACTAATATATTCAGTATAGGTGATATAACTATATATTCAGCATAGGTGATATAACTAATATATTCAGTATAGGTGATATATCTATATATTCAGTATAGGTAATATAACTATATATTCAGCATAGGTGATATAACTAATATATTCAGTATAGGTGATATAACTAATATATTCAGTATAGGTGATATAACTAATATATTCAGCATAGGTGATATAACTATATATTCAGTATAGGTGATGTAACTATATATTCAGTATAGGTGATATAACTATATATTCAGCATAGGTGATATAACTATATATTCAGTATAGGTGATATAACTATATATTCAGTATAGGTGATATAACTAATATATTCAGTATAGGTGATATAACTATATATTCAGCATAGGTGAAATAACTAATATATTCTGCATAGGTGATATAACTAATATATTCAGTATAGGTGATATAACTATATATTCAGTATAGGTGATATAACTATATATTCAGTATAGGTGATATAACTAATATATTCAGCATAGGTGATATAACTATATATTCAGCATAGGTGAAATAACTAATATATTCTGCATAGGTGATATAACTAATATATTCAGTATAGGTGATATAACTATATATTCAGTATAGGTGATATAACTATATATTCAGTATAGGTGATATAACTAATATATTCAGTATAGGTGATATAACTAATATATTCAGCATAGGTGATATAACTAATATATTCAGTATAGGTGATATAACTATATATTCAGTATAGGTGATATAACTATATATTCAGTATAGGTGATATAACTATATATTCAGTATAGGTGATATAACTAATATATTCAGTATAGGTGATATAACTATATATTCAGTATAGGTGATATAACTATATATTCAGTATAGGTGATATAACTATGTATTCAGTATAGGTGATATAACTATATATTCAGTATAGGTGATATAACTAATATATTCAGCATAGGTGATATAACTATATATTCAGCATAGGGGATATAACTATATATTCAGCATAGGGGATATAACTAATATATTCAGCATAGGTGATATAACTATATATTCAGTATAGGTGATATAACTATATATTCAGTATAGGTGATATAACTATATATTCAGTATAGGTGATATAACTAATATATTCAGCATAGGTGATATAACTAATATATTCAGTATAGGTGATATAACTATATATTCAGCATAGGTGATATAACTATATATTCAGTATAGGTGATATAACTATATATTCAGTATAGGTGATATAACTAATATATTCAGTATAGGTGATATAACTATATATTCAGTATAGGTGATATAACTATATATTCAGTATAGGTGATATAACTAATATATTCAGCATAGGGGATATAACTATATATTCAGTATAGATGATATAACTAATATATTCAGTATAGGTGATATAACTAATATATTCAGCATAGGGGATATAACTAATATATTCAGCATAGGTGATATAACTAATATATTCAGCATAGGTGATATAACTATATATTCAGTATAGGTGATATAACTATATATTCAGTATAGGTGATATAACTAATATATTCAGCATAGGTGATATAACTAATATATTCAGTATAGGTGATATAACTATATATTCAGCATAGGTGATATAACTATATATTCAGTATAGGTGATATAACTAATATATTCAGCATAGGTGATATAACTAATATATTCAGCATAGGGGATATCACTAATTTATTCAGCATAGGGGATATAACTATATATATTCAGCATAGGGGATATAACTAATATATTCAGCATAGGGGATATAACTAATATATTCAGCATAGGGGATATAACTAATTTATTCAGCATAGGGGATATAACTAATATATTCAGTATAGGTGATATAACTAATATATTCAGCATAGGTGATATAACTATATATTCAGCATAGGTGATATAACTATATATTCAGTATAGGTGATATAACTATATATTCAGCATAGGTGATATAACTATATATTCAGTATAGGTGATATAACTATATATTCAGTATAGGTGATATAACTATATATTCAGTATAGGTGATATAACTAATATATTCAGTATAGGTGATATAACTAATATATTCAGCATAGGGGATATATCTATCTATTCAGCATAGGTGATATAACTAATATATTCAGCATAGGGGATATAACTATATATTCAGTATAGGTGATATAACTAATATATTCAGTATAGGTGATATAACTAATATATTCAGCATAGGTGATATAACTAATATATTCAGCATAGGGGATATAACTAATATATTCAGTATAGGTGATATAACTATTTTTTTTATTTTTTTATTTCACCTTTATTTAACCAGGTAGGCTAGTTGAGAACAAGTTCTCATTTGCAACTGCGACCTGGCCAAGATAAGGCATAGCAGTGTGAACAGACAACACAGAGTTACACATGGAGTAAACAATTAACAAGTCAATAACACAGTAGAAAAAAAGGGGAATATACATTGTGTGCAAAAGGCATGATGTAGGCAAATAATTACAATTATGCAGATTAACACTGGAGTGATAAATGATCAGATGGTTATGTACAGGTAGAGATATTGGTGTGCAAAAGAGCAGAAAAATAAAAATAAATAAATAAAAACAGTATGGGGATGAGGTAGGTGAAAATGGGTGGGCTATTTACCAATAGACTATGTACAGCTGCAGCGATCGGTTAGCTGCTCAGATAGCAGATGTTTGAAGTTGGTGAGGGAGATAAAAGTCTCCAACTTCAGCGATTTTTGCAATTCGTTCCAGTCACAGGCAGCAGAGAACTGGAACGAAAGGCGGCCAAATGAGGTGTTGGCTTTAGGGATGATCAGTGAGATACACCTGCTGGAGCGCGTGCTACGGATGGGTGTTGCCATCGTAACCAGTGAACTGAGATAAGGCGGAGCTTTACCTAGCATGGACTTGTAGATGACCTGGAGCCAGTGGGTCTGGCGACGAATATGTAGCGAGGGCCAGCCGACTAGAGCATACAAGTCGCAGTGGTGGGTGGTATAAGGTGCTTTAGTGACAAAACGGATGGCACTGTGATAAACTGCATCCAGTTTGCTGAGTAGAGTGTTGGAAGCAATTTTGTAGATGACGTCGCCGAAGTCGAGGATCGGTAGGATAGTCAGTTTTACTAGGGTAAGTTTGGCGGCGTGAGTGAAGGAGGCTTTGTTGCGGAATAGAAAGCCGACTCTTGATTTGATTTTCGATTGGAGATGTTTGATATGGGTCTGGAAGGAGAGTTTAGAGTCTAGCCAGACACCTAGGTACTTATAGATGTCCACATATTCAAGGTCGGAACCATCCAGGGTGGTGATGCTGGTCAGGCGTGCGGGTGCAGGCAGCGAACGGTTGAAAAGCATGCATTTGGTTTTACTAGCGTTTAAGAGCAGTTGGAGGCCACGGAAGGAGTGCTGTATGGCATTGAAGCTCGTTTGGAGGTTAGATAGCACAGTGTCCAAGGACGGGCCGGAAGTATATAGAATGGTGTCGTCTGCGTAGAGGTGGATCAGGGAATCGCCCGCAGCATGAGAAACATCATTGATATATACAGAGAAAAGAGTCGGCCCGAGAATTGAACCCTGTGGCACCCCCATAGAGACTGCCAGAGGACCGGACAGCATGCCCTCCGATTTGACACACTGAACTCTGTCTGCAAAGTAATTGGTGAACCAGGCAAGGCAGTCATCCGAAAAACCGAGGCTACTGAGTCTGCCGATAAGAATACGGTGATTGACAGAGTCGAAAGCCTTGGCAAGGTCTATGAAGACGGCTGCACAGTACTGTCTTTTATCGATGGCGGTTATGATAACTATATATTCAGCATAGGTGATAAAACTATATATTCAGCATAGGTGATATAACTATATATTCAGTATAGGTGATATAACTAATATATTCAGTATAGGTGATATAACTATATATTCAGTATAGGTGATATAACTAATATATTCAGTATAGGTGATATAACTATATATTCAGCATAGGTGATATAACTAATATATTCAGTATAGGTGATATAACTATATATTCAGCATAGGTGATATAACTATATATTCAGCATAGGTGATATAACTATATATTCAGTATAGGTGATATAACTAATATATTCAGTATAGGTGATATAACTATATATTCAGTATAGGTGATATAACTATATATTCAGCATAGGTGATATAACTAATATATTCAGTATAGGTGATATAACTATATATTCAGCATAGGTGATATAACTATATATTCAGTATAGGTGATATAACTAATATATTCAGTATAGGGGATATAACTAATATATTCAGTATAGGTGATATAACTAATATATTCAGTATAGGTGATATATCTATATATTCAGTATAGGTGATATAACTAATATATTCAGTATAGGTGATATAACTAATATATTCAGCATAGGTGATATAACTAATATATTCAGCATAGGTGATATAACTATATATTCAGCATAGGGGATATAACTAATATATTCAATATAGGTGATATAACTATATATTCAGTATAGGTGATATAACTAATATATTCAGCATAGGTGATATAACTATATATTCAGTATCGGTGATATAACTATATATTCAGCATAGGGGATATATCTATATATTCAGCATAGGTGATATAACTATATATTCAGTATAGGTGATATAACTATATATTCAGTATAGGTGATATAACTAATATATTCAGCATAGGTGATATAACTATATATTCAGTATAGGTGATATAACTATATATTCAGCATAGGGGATATATCTATATATTCAGCATAGGGGATATATCTATATATTCAGCATAGGTGATATAACTATATATTCAGTATAGGTGATATAACTATATATTCAGTATAGGTGATATAACTAATATATTCAGTATAGGTGATATAACTAATATATTCAGCATAGGGGATATAACTATATATTCAGTATAGGTGATATAACTATATATTCAGTATAGGTGATATATCTATCTATTCAGTATAGGTGATATAACTAATATATTCAGTATAGGTGATATAACTGATATATTCAGTATAGGTGATATAACTAATATATTCAGTATAGGTGATATAACTAATATATTCAGTATAGGTGATATAACTATATATTCAGCATAGGGGATATAACTAATATATTCAGTATAGGTGATATAACTAATATATTCAGTATAGGTGATATATCTATATATTCAGTATAGGTGATATAACTATATATTCAGTATAGGTGATATAACTATGTATTCAGTATAGGTGATATAACTATATATTCAGTATAGGTGATATAACTAATATATTCAGTATAGGTGATATATCTATATATTCAGTATAGGTGATATAACTAATATATTCAGCATAGGTGATATAACTAATATATTCAGCATAGGTGATATATCTATATATTCAGTATAGGTGATATAACTATATATTCAGTATAGGTGATATAACTATGTATTCAGTATAGGTGATATAACTATATATTCAGTATAGGTGATATAACTAATATATTCAGTATAGGTGATATATCTATATATTCAGTATAGGTGATATAACTAATATATTCAGCATAGGGGATATAACTATATATTCAGCATAGGTGATATATCTATCTATTCAGTATAGGTGATATAACTAATATATTCAGCATAGGTGATATATCTATATATTCAGCATAGGTGATATAACTATATATTCAGTATAGGTGATATAACTAATATATTCAGTATAGGTGATATAACTGTATATTCAGTATAGGGGATATAACTATATATTCAGTATAGGTGATATAACTATATATTCAGTATAGGTGATATATCTATCTATTCAGCATAGGTGATATAACTATATATTCAGTATAGGTGATATAACTATATATTCAGCATAGGTGATATAACTATATATTCAGCATAGGTGATATAACTATATATTCAGTATAGGTGATATAACTATATATTCAGCATAGGTGATATAACTATATATTCAGTATAGGTGATATAACTATATATTCAGCATAGGTGATATAACTATATATTCAGCATAGGTGATATAACTATATATTCAGCATAGGTGATAAAACTATATATTCAGCATAGGGGATATAACTAATATATTCAGTATAGGTGATATAACTATATATTCAGCATAGGGGATATAACTATATATTCAGTATAGGTGATATAACTATATATTCAGCATAGGTGATATAACTATATATTCAGCATAGGTGATAAAACTATATATTCAGCATAGGGGATATAACTAATATATTCAGTATAGGTGATATAACTATATATTCAGCATAGGGGATATAACTAATATATTCAGTATAGGTGATATAACTAATATATTCAGTATAGGTGATATATCTATATATTCAGTATAGGTGATATAACTATATATTCAGTATAGGTGATATAACTATGTATTCAGTATAGGTGATATAACTATATATTCAGTATAGGTGATATAACTAATATATTCAGTATAGGTGATATATCTATATATTCAGTATAGGTGATATAACTAATATATTCAGCATAGGTGATATAACTAATATATTCAGTATAGGTGATATAACTATATATTCAGCATAGGTGATATAACTAATATATTCAGTATAGGTGATATAACTAATATATTCAGTATAGGTGATATAACTATATATTCAGTATAGGTGATATAACTATGTATTCAGTATAGGTGATATAACTATATATTCAGTATAGGTGATATAACTAATATATTCAGCATATGTGATATATCTATATATTCAGTATAGGTGATATAACTATATATTCAGTATAGGTGATATATCTATATATTCAGTATAGGTGATATAACTAATATATTCAGCATAGGTGATATATCTATATATTCAGTATAGGTGATATAACTATATATTCAGTATAGGTGATATAACTATGTATTCAGTATAGGTGATATAACTATATATTCAGTATAGGTGATATAACTAATATATTCAGCATAGGTGATATAACTAATATATTCAGCATAGGTGATATAACTATATATTCAGCATAGGTGATATAACTAATATATTCAGTATAGGTGATATAACTATATATTCAGTATAGGTGATATAACTAATATATTCAGTATAGGGGATATATCTATATATTCAGTATAGGTGATATAACTAATATATTCAGCATAGGTGATATAACTATATATTCAGCATAGGTGATATAACTATATATTCAGCATAGGGGATATATCTATATATTCAGCATAGGTGATATAACTAATATATTCAGCATAGGTGATATAACTAATATATTCAGCATAGGGGATATATCTATATATTCAGTATAGGTGATATAACTATATATTCAGTATAGGTAATATAACTATATATTCAGCATAGGTGATATAACTAATATATTCAGCATAGGTGATATAACTATGTATTCAGCATAGGTGATATAACTATATATTCAGTATAGGTGATATAACTAATATATTCAGCATAGGTGATATAACTATATATTCAGTATAGGTGATATAACTAATATATTCAGTATAGGTGATATAACTATATATTCAGTATAGGTGATATAACTAATATATTCAGTATAGGTGATATAACTAATATATTCAGTATAGGTGATATAACTAATATATTCAGTATAGGTGATATAACTATATATTCAGTATAGGGGATATAACTATATATTCAGTATAGGGGATATAACTATATATTCAGTATAGGTGATATAACTAATATATTCAGCATAGGTGATATAACTATATATTCAGCATAGGGGATATAACTATATATTCAGTATAGGGGATATAACTAATATATTCAGCATAGGTGATATAACTATATATTCAGCATAGGTGATATAACTATATATTCAGCATAGGTGATATAACTATATATTCAGTATAGGTGATATAACTATATATTCAGTATAGGTGATATAACTAATATATTCAGCATAGGTGATATAACTAATATATTCAGTATAGGTGATATAACTAATATATTCAGTATAGGTGATATAACTATATATTCAGTATAGGTGATATAACTAATATATTCAGCATAGGTGATATAACTATATATTCAGTATAGGTGATATAACTGATATATTCTGTATAGGTGATATAACTATATATTCAGTATAGGTGATATAACTAATATATTCAGCATAGGTGATATAACTATATATTCAGTATAGGTGATATAACTAATATATTCAGCATAGGTGATATAACTATATATTCAGCATAGGTGATATAACTAATATATTCAGTATAGGTGATATAACTATATATTCAGCATAGGTGATATAACTAATATATTCAGTATAGGTGATATAACTATATATTCAGCATAGGTGATATAACTAATATATTCAGCATAGGTGATATAACTAATATATTCAGTATAGGTGATATAACTATATATTCAGCATAGGGGATATAACTATATATTCAGTATAGGTGATATAACTAATATATTCAGCATAGGTGATATAACTATATATTCAGTATAGGTGATATAACTATATATTCAGTATAGGTGATATAACTAATATATTCAGCATAGGTGATATAACTATATATTCAGTATAGGTGATATAACTATATATTCAGCATAGGTGATATAACTAATATATTCAGCATAGGTGATATAACTATGTATTCAGCATAGGTGATATAACTATATATTCAGTATAGGTGATATAACTAATATATTCAGCATAGGTGATATAACTATATATTCAGTATAGGTGATATAACTAATATATTCAGTATAGGTGATATAACTATATATTCAGTATAGGTGATATAACTAATATATTCAGTATAGGTGATATAACTATATATTCAGTATAGGTAATATAACTATATATTCAGCATAGGTGATATAACTAATATATTCAGCATAGGTGATATAACTAATATATTCAGTATAGGTGATATAACTATATATTCAGTATAGGTGATATAACTAATATATTCAGCATAGGTGATATAACTAATATATTCAGCATAGGTGATATAACTAATATATTCAGTATAGGTGATATAACTGATATATTCTGTATAGGTGATATAACTATATATTCAGTATAGGTGATATAACTAATATATTCAGTATAGGTGATATAACTAATATATTCAGCATAGGTGATATAACTATATATTCAGTATAGGGGATATAACTATATATTCAGTATAGGGGATATAACTATATATTCAGTATAGGTGATATAACTAATATATTCAGCATAGGTGATATAACTATATATTCAGCATAGGGGATATAACTATATATTCAGTATAGGGGATATAACTAATATATTCAGCATAGGTGATATAACTATATATTCAGCATAGGTGATATAACTATATATTCAGCATAGGTGATATAACTATATATTCAGTATAGGTGATATAACTATATATTCAGTATAGGTGATATAACTAATATATTCAGCATAGGTGATATAACTAATATATTCAGTATAGGTGATATAACTAATATATTCAGTATAGGTGATATAACTAATATATTCAGCATAGGTGATATAACTAATATATTCAGCATAGGTGATATAACTATATATTCAGTATAGGTGATATAACTGATATATTCTGTATAGGTGATATAACTATATATTCAGTATAGGTGATATAACTAATATATTCAGCATAGGTGATATAACTATATATTCAGTATAGGTGATATAACTAATATATTCAGCATAGGTGATATAACTATATATTCAGCATAGGTGATATAACTAATATATTCAGTATAGGTGATATAACTATATATTCAGCATAGGTGATATAACTAATATATTCAGCATAGGTGATATAACTAATATATTCAGTATAGGTGATATAACTATATATTCAGCATAGGTGATATAACTAATATATTCAGTATAGGTGATATAACTAATATATTCAGCATAGGTGATATAACTAATATATTCAGTATAGGTGATATAACTATATATTCAGCATAGGTGATATAACTAATATATTCAGTATAGGGGATATAACTATATATTCAGTATAGGTGATATAACTATATATTCAGTATAGGTGATATAACTAATTTATTCAGCATAGGTGATATAACTATATATTCAGCATAGGGGATATAACTATATATTCAGTATAGGTGATATAACTACATATTCAGTATAGGTGATATATCTATCTATTCAGCATAGGGGATATAATTATATATTCAGCATAGGTCTCATATAACCACAATGTACTATTTTGACATTCTAACGTGACCATGTTGATACCTGAGCAACGTATTCACAAATGTGATTGATTTGATTTACATAGTTGAATAATACTCCTACAGGCATGCTGGCTGTATTCAGCCAGATTGTCTCAGACTACTATTAGTGGAACCCTACAGGGGTAACAGTGGGGTATTATACCAAGGAGTCAGCTGCCTGTCCTGGTTGATTAGCAGCTTTACTGTTCTGAGGCAGCTTGCAGTGCTACAGACCATTTCAATTCTAGCAATATATACCAGTGGATACCTATGGATTCTGGATCTGTTCCTTGCACTGACACTGTTGTACAGGTGAGTGTTTAACATTTTCAGTTCACTCTAGTACAAATGGTGGAACATTCTATACACATTATTGTGATGGGAATGCAAGTCGTTTCTGTTGAAGAGGCTATGGAACAGTACCATAGTTGTAGTACAGTACATTACCAGAGCTGGTGAGTAAGTAATCCACACAGACACAGATGAAAAGTGTATCCTTTGGGTTTGAGTTAGACCACAAGAGTAGGTTAGCATCCAGTAATCTGAGACTCCTGTGTTAGAGGAGTCAAACCAAATCTACCCTCTCAGGGTAAATGTACAAATCTACCCTCTCAGGGTAAATGTACAAATCTACCCTCTCAGGGTAAATGTACAAATCTACCCTCTCGGGGTAAATGTACAAATCTACCCTCTCGGGGTAAATGTACAATGACAGGCAGAGAGGAGAGAGAAGAGAGAGAGGACCCTGGGTTTGGGGCTTTAGCGCTTTCTGGTCCAAACCCCCATTGGTTTGGCTAAGTACTGTCCGTACATGCCTTAATAACTTGTACACCCCGGGTCAGCCAGAGGATGTCTGCATCCAAAAAATACATCTTGACAGATGAAGAAAACATGCCATGCCGTCTTTGTTTTGGTTAACTGTAAAAAATAACAATCACATGTTCCCAGGTTAGACTCATGATCTCTCCTCTCCCCTCCACTCCTCTTTTCTCTCTCCCTTCTCTCCTTGCTTCTCTCCTCTTCTCTCCTCTCCTCTCTCCCCTTTCTGGACTCCTCTCCCCTCTCTCCTTGCTTCTCTAGTCTCTCCTCTACTCTACTCTCTCCTCTTTCCTCTCCCCTCTCTCATTTTTTCTCTCTCCTCTCCCCTCTTCTTGCTTCTCTCGTCTCTTCTCTCCTCTCTCTTCTCTCTCCTCTCCCCTCCTCTAGATGGAGCTGCTGAGGATATAGAGAGGCATTGTGACTGTTCCATTCCTGCCTTGGTTTCCGTCCTACCTGGGATATGAGCCCTATCAAATAACTGTATGTATAGGAAAGACTTTATTAAAAGTGAACATTTTCCTTTCTATTTTCCTCTAAGGAGTCACAGTATGGTGTGAATTTAGATCAGGTAAGGGAGAGGTACTGTGGTCATCTTTGAAAGGCAATAATTAATGATTGATAATAATAATGATTATTCATATCTGAAAATTCATATAAATACTGCGTAAAGCGACTGTGAAATGCACCTATATTAAGTGACTGGCCTTCAACACTTCCTTTCATTTGATTTACATATAAAATTACATTTTTATCCTTTTTAGACACTGTGAATAATTAAAAACCTTGCTGGCATGATCTTACATTAATACAAATAAAATATTAAACTGACAGTAAATTGTGCTTTTTACATTACTTATTCATTCCATAATATATGTAGCATTGCTTTTGTAATTGTCAAACACATGTTTAGACATGATGGTTAACTCAAGGGGAAAGATATGTCTGGTACAAGAGGTACAAACAAAATCACTAGTGTACATTAACAACCCCAGACAAAATCACTGGTATACATTATTAACAACCCCAGACAAATCACTAGTATACATTAACAACCCCAGACAAAATCACTGGTATACATTATTAACAACCCCAGACAAATCACTAGTATACATTAACAACCCCAGACAAAATCACTGGTATACATTATTAACAACCCCAGACAAATCACTAGTATACATTAACAACCCCATACAAAATCACTAGTGTGTATTAACAACCCCAGACAAAATCACTAGTGTGTATTAACAACCCCAGACAAATCACTAGTATACATTAACAACCCCAGACAAAATCACTGGTATACATTATTAACAACCCCAGACAAATCACTAGTATACATTAACAACCCCAGACAAAATCACTGGTATACATTATTAACAACCCCAGACAAATCACTAGTATACATTAACAACCCCATACAAAATCACTAGTGTGTATTAACAACCCCAGACAAAATCACTAGTGTGTATTAACAACCCCAGACAAATCACTAGTATACATTAACAACCCCATACAAAATCACTAGTGTGTATTAACAACCCCAGACAAAATCACTAGTGTGTATTAACAACCCCAGACAAATCACTAGTATACATTAACAACCCCAGACAAAATCACTAGTATACATTAACAACCCCATACAAAATCACTAGTGTATATTAACAACCCCAGACAAATCACTAGTATACATTAACAACCCCAGACAAAATCACTAGTATACATTAACAACCCCATACAAAATCACTAGTGTATATTAACAACCCCAGACAAATCACTAGTATACATTATTAACAACCCCAGACAAATCACTAGTATACATTAACAACCCCAGACAAAATCACTGGTATACATTATTAACAACCCCAGACAAATCACTAGTATACATTAACAACCCCAGACAAAATCACTAGTGTATATTAACAACCCCAGACAAAATCACTAGTGTACATTAACAACCCCAGACAAAATCACTAGTGTATATTAACAACCCCATACAAAGTCACTAGTGTATATTAACAACCCCAGACAAAATCACTAGTGTATATTAACAACCCCAGACAAATCACTAGTATACATTAACAACCCCAGACAAATCACTAGTATACATTATTAACAACCCCAGACAAATCACTAGTATACATTAACAACCCCAGACAAAATCACTAGTATACATTAACAACCCCATACAAAATCACTAGTGTATATTAACAACCCCAGACAAAATCACTAGTGTATATTAACAACCCCAGACAAAATCACTAGTATACATTAACAACCCCATACAAAATCACTAGTGTATATTAACAACCCCAGACAAAATCACTAGTGTATATTAACAACCCCAGACAAAATCACTAGTGTACATTAACAACCACAGACAAAATCACTAGTGTATATTAACAACCCCAGACAAAATCACTAGTGTACATTAACAACCACAGACAAAATCACTAGTGTACATTAACAACCCCAGACAAAATCACTAGTGTACATTAACAACCACAGACAAAATCACTAGTGTACATTAACAACCCCAGACAAGATCTCCACAACCCCCTTTCTCTCTCCTTCTGTGACGGAGAGCTGCAATGAAAACAACTGGTTATGACACTTACACCAGTCTCTGTGGTGCCTTGGTTTAAAATGACATGTTTGGGTGAAATGCACAAAGACATTATCATCACCTCCCCAAACACAGTGCAATCTCAGCCCTGAGCCCTGTAGCTTACTGCGGTGATGTGGTCTGGATGCTACGGTGTTGAGGCGTTATAATGGTCTTATCCAGGTGGGTAAATCAACACTGTTTAGCCTGATTGAACTGTCTACGTGGTGCGGTGGAGCCGACCTTGCTGCCGTGGTGCCGATGGGAATAGCAAGGCTGTTTAGAGACGGGGTTGAGCCTCCTCTCCCCTGTCTGGTCTGTCGCTAGCATGCCCAGGTATTACATCCTAACCAGCAGACTCCTGTTTCACCAGAAAGCTATCACATTTCATAACACAGAAAAATAACACTTTAGCAGGGGGGTCAGGTGGGGAAATGGCACCTCTAAATGAGGGTTAAGGCCGTATCATTGTCTTCTCTGGCGGAGGCACGGCCCGCCTCAAATAATTCTGCTGACCTTCGTTGGCATGCGGCTGGTTCGACATGGAGGGGTTAGCTGGCGGGGAGACGATCCTTTTCACACAGTCAGTTCAGCCCATTCCCCTGAAAATGGCTTTTTCTTCTCCCAGACAATCATCTGATACGGCGGCTGAATGAAATCCTAGATTACATAAGAGAGAGGTCCTCTCCTCTCCAGATAAGGGCTGCGTCTCCGGCACCCGGAGCCACTGCTGCTCCCCTCTCTTTTTCCTCTCATCTCTCTCTTCTCTCCTCCTCGGACATTATCTGCTCTTCTATTTTCTCTCGTCGTCTTCCTTTTCTTAAAACTTGAGCACTTGATTTGAAACGTCAGTTGGCAGCAGCCAGTGTAGATGAATATGTAAATGTCAGTAAGCTGTTTTAGTGATAGTAGATGCACTGTATTGCGGTATAACACATTAGGGAGATGGACATTTTCTATGTAGCCCACCATCATTTCACAGGTACAGAATGATGTAATGTTCTATTCTTCATTGATTTGTCTTCTTTTATATTTCCCCCGTAATACAAGGGACATCATCCAAAGAAATATTCCCCCTTCGTAGCAGACATGGAATTGAACTAAGCATTAAATAAAGAATGATATCCATTATACATTTGAGGCGGAAAAATAATACTTTATTTCCCTTGTGTACATGCACTATGTGAGAGGAGAGAAGACTTGCTATTGATCTTGGGTTTCATTAGGTGAAAATGCCTCCCCTGGTGTAAAACAGCAACTTTTCAAGATGGATCTGAATCTGAGTAAAACCTGAAAGAGGGACATCTGTGGAAATATATGCCCCACCTGAGATATTCAACGAAGAAGGACACGGAATGTAAATGAATTGGCTCCTGCAATAGAAGCACCGTAATAGATCCAGCTAGGAGCATCCGGCAGAACAGAGTGTGTTGACAGACTGATGGAGCTTAATCAAACACACACACACAAGCACGGACAACCACCACGCACAAACACACACACAGCCGTTTAACAGTGTGAAGAAAGGGGGACAGACAGGGACTAGGTAGAACGCTAGGAGTGGGGCTCGTCTCAATCTGCTAGGACTCATGCCAATGGTGGCCCTAGCCAGAGACACGGAACAGAGCGCCACACTGTGGTGTGGAGGGGGCATGATAATGACCACAAAAAAATGTGAATAATAATAATATACAGTGAAAGGTGAAAGGTGAACAGGATACACTGTACACATGTGGAAAATGGATACACTTTCAAATATATTCCATACCCATTGGAGGCTATTTATGCTTTCACAAAATTAAATCATATGTAAATTGCATCTTGGTGTTTTTAATTATCTGTACGGGTTGTTTATGATGTTTTTTATTCATACCAAGTTATGGATATTTCTTGATAACAGAGCTTATCTAAATTATACTGCTAAGACAAAACGACTTATGTTTCTGCAATCCCCCTATCTCTTTCTCTCTCTCTCTCTCTCTCTCTCTCTCTCTCTCTCTCTCTCTCTCTCTCTCTCTGTCTCTCTCTCTGTCTCTGTCTCTGCAGTCAGCAGACAGAACAGAACAGGGACTGACTGGAGGGCTGATATACTGGGTTTAAATCAGTAATTAAACCTGAACAAGGACCTGATGCTTGTGTCTCATATCCCCAGGATCTACTCTGTGAAATTAAATATTTGAGTGCTGGGGGGGGCGTGTCACTAAATCCATCAGGAATGGAAATGGGCTCTAAGCCTTTGCATAAGATTATCCAAATGCATTTTTGTCTTTAGTTTTTAATCATGTCTCTGCTTTAAATTAATGTTAATAATAATCTTAAAAAAGTGAAAATGAAAATATTACAATAGATTATCATAGATTAAAAAGCCATCGGTCCATGGGATGTATGACTGAAGGCTCACAGATCATACATGAATAGGAGTGGGATTGGGACAGGAGTGCAAATGAAACTGCATTGTGTGAGTGTGTGAGTGCTGATTTGACACTACCAAAAATATGGCATTATTTTTATGCCACTGCAAGCAGAATAACATTTTACAAATGTTGTTTGCAGGAGGATGAGTTGTTGCAGTTTTAGTTGTTGTGATTAACCGGATAAATTTACATCACAATCTTGAAAGACTTCTTCATGCGCAGAGTTTCTGGTATCAAGTGTTTGGTAGATAAGAGGAGGAAGCCAGGTCTCGTCAATGGTTGTGACTTATCTTAGAGAGGAAGTGCGAGGCAGATTGTGTTTCAATCCACATGTATTATCTTAGACGCTTTGAGGTATTTTGTATAAGAGCAACTTAGCTACTTAGGAATGCTTTTTACTGTTCAACTGGGGGATGCAGCACTTCAGCAAGTTTCACCCAAAACAAACATCTGCATGGATTAAAAAATGAAAAGATTTCTGAAGAGGTGACCTGAATATATAATCTACAAACAATACAACTTGCCGCATCTTAAGCACAGTATCTGATTTGATGCTGTGAATACAATTGCCAAAGTAAGCCATCTTTCAGAACAGTGGCACTTTCCCACAATGTGCCCTGTCTCACATAGCTTAAAGGTTCACTCTGCAAATGTTCAAACTTCTAAATCTACAGTTGGAATCTTAAGAACCCCTTCCTGATTACGGAACGTTGAGTTCACAAAACTCTTCCCAAGTTATTTTGTTTATCTCGGAATACTATGGAGGCGTAGGTTGGACATTTTTACGATAAGTATTCCCTGTTGAAATCCTCTTTAATTCGTTGGTTAAAAGCACAAAGGAATGCTGGGTGCTCTAATGCCGTGACAAACCCGGGCAACGGCAGAGTGCACATCCAAGACAATCCCAATGCTACCTGTGCCATGGAGATTAGGCCATTGTGTTGGGGGGAATGTTATCTGCTGCGTGCCAAGCACACACTCCCTCGCTGTAATGTCACCAGTAAGGTGCTTAAGATGCGTCAGTTTTGTCGCATGGATTTATCAATTCTGTTTTGGGGAAGCGACGAGAAAATAGGTGACCTGGTGCACTGTAGCCTATCTTTGATATAGTTCTCAATGATCCCCTTTGTGCTCCTATGTGTGTTTTGACTATTCCTCAGCAGTGTCTGGGTCTGTACTGTATCATAGCTGAAGGAGGGGACCCTTAATGAGGGTGTTCCCTGAGTAGTACGTTTTATCTGTGTTCTACAGAGATCAGGAGCTTCGGATCAACGCTCTGCAGGCTGACTGACTGCTGGCTGCCAAAGGCTGCAACATGTAAATGAACCAACCTCACGAAGACGCAGTGAGGTAGGGAACTGAACCATGAACGCCTCGGCTCAGCTCCTCAGATCCTCAGCCTCTGTGACGACTAAACCACATCTGACCACCAGGAACACCTCAAACCCCCCTGCCTCTCAACCCAGCCCTCTGGTTTATAGACTACAGGACTCAGTGTTATAAGAACTGTCTGAATCCCAACCCTACGGAATTACTGGCTGAATTCAGGTTAACAGACAAGGCCTTCAACCCTGCAGTATTACTTTATGAAAACTATGATCAAAGCTTTAAAATCATACTACTATAAAAAAACAACAACAGAGCTCTGAAAGATGAAAAGATTCCAAACAGGCTATATTATAGTCCTACAAACATAACCGACAATAACCGTCTGAAATGAGCCCAGAGCCTTTAAGCCATCTGTGGCCCCTGGAGTGGACTGACTGTTAGGAGGCACAAGGCAGCAGTGGAACACCACAGAGACTGTAGTAGAGATTGTAGTAGAGACTGCAGTAGAGACTGTAGTAGAGGTAGAGACTGTAGCAGAGACTGTAGTAGAGACTGTAGAAGAGACTGTAGTAGAGACTGCAGTAGAGACTGTAGTAGAGGTAGAGACTGTAGCAGAGACTGTAATAGAGACTGCAGTAGAGACCTCAGTAGAGACTGTAGTAGAGGTAGAGACTGTAATAGAGACCGCAGTAGAGACTGTAGTAGAGACAGCAGTAGAGACTGTAGTAGAGACTGCAGTAGAGACTGCAATAGAAATTGTAGTGGAGTCTGCAGTAGAGACTGTAGCAGAGACTGTACTAGAGACTGCAGTAGAGACCTCAGTAGAGACTGTAGTAGAGGTAGAGACTGTAATAGAGACCGCAGTAGAGACTGTAGTAGAGACTGTAGTGGAGACTGCAGTGCAGACTGTAGTAGAGGCTGCAGTAGAGACTGTAGTAGAGACTGCAGTAGAGACTGCAGTACAGACTGTAGTAGAGACTGCAGTAGAAACTGTAGTTGAGACTGTTGTAGAGACTGTAGTAGAGACCGCAGTGGAGTCTGTAGTAGAGGTAGACACCGTAGTAGAGACTGTAGTAGAGACTGCATTAGAGACTGTAATAGAGACTGTAGTAGAGACTGCAGTATACACTGTAGTAGAGACTGTAGTAGAGACTGTAGTAGAGACTGTAGTAGAGGCTGCAGTAGAGACTGTAGTCGAGACTGCAGTACAGACTGTAGTAGAAACTGTAGCATAGACTGCAGTAGAGACTGCAGTAGAGATCTAGTAGAGACTGCAGTAGAGACTGCAGTAGAGACTGTAGTAGAGACTGTAGTAGAGATCTAGTAGAGACTGTAGTAGAGACTGCAGTAGAGACTGCAGTAGAGACTGTAGTAGAGACTGTAGTAGAGAATGTAGTAGAGACTGTAGTAGAGATCTAGTAGAGACTGTAGTAGAGATCTAGTAGAGACTGTAGTAGAGACTGCAGTAGAGACTGCAGTAGAGTCTGTAGTAGAGAATGTAGTAGAGACTGTAGTAGAGATCTAGTAGAGACTGTAGTAGAGATCTAGTAGAGACTGTAGTAGAGACTGCAGTAGAGACTGCAGTAGAGACTGTAGTAGAGACTGTAGCTAGATTGTAATAAACAAATGAACAGAAAGGAAGCTGAGTGAGTGAGTGGCAGAATGCTCTGCTGTGCTGTGTCGGCACTCTGATTCCGTTTGTGCTATTACATAATTAAATTTGGACTTGGATCATGCTTTTTAAGAGATTATGTGAGCATATGATGCTTGAACACGTGCCAGCCTGTGAAATTGGGCTCCTTTCATGAGTAGTCTATTAGGTTTCCAGAGTTTATTGAAAATCAGAATTAGCTCGTTGCCAACAGTTAATGAATTGGTGTTATGATCCTAGTCCAAAGGATGGCTAGTATGGTATAATTTAGGATCGACATCTGCAAGAAAAAATAAGGAAAATCTGCTAAACAAAGATTGTAAATTAAGACGTCTATGTACTTTGGGGGCCTTTAGATTTTATAAGGATTTATTGACTGCCTGCTGTTTGAAATGTGCTGTGTGGTATATTTATAGGAAATAAAAAAATGTTGGCGCATGTCTCTCTCTTTCCTCTCTAGTTCACTGTCCCTTTGTCTTGTCTCTAGTTCTCTTCTCTCCACCAAAGACTCCTCCCTTTCTAGGGAGTGTCTCTGTCCCCTATGTGGTCCAATCCACAGTCCAATATTTCTTATTCTGTCTCCTCACTCATGTTCCACTACCCTCTCTCTCTCTCTCTGTGCCCTCTTCCTATAGTTCTCTCTCTCACTGTGCCCTCTTCCTATAGTTCTCTCTCTCTCTCTGTGCCCTCTTCCTATAGTTCTCTGTCTCTCTCTGTGCCCTCTTCCTATAGTTCTCTCTCTCTCTGTTCCCTCTTCCTATAGTTCTCTCTCTCTCTCTCTGTGCCCTCTTCCTATAGTTATCTCTCTCTCTGTGCCCTCTTCCTATAGTTCTCTCTCTCTGTGCCCTCTTCCTATAGTTCTCTCTCTCACTGTGCCCTCTTCCTATAGTTCTCTCTCTCTCTGTGCCCTCTTCCTATAGTTATCTGTCTCTCTCTGTGCCCTCTTACTATGGTTATCTCTCTCTCTGTGACATCTTCCTATAGTTCTCTCTCTCTCTCTGTGACATCTTCCTGTAGTTCTCTCTCTCTGTGCCCTCTTCCTATAGTTCTCTCTCTCTGTGCCCTCTTTCTATAGTTATCTCTCTCACTGTGCCCTCTTCCTATAGTTCTCTCTCTCTCTCTCTCTCTCTCTGTGCCCTCTTCCTATAGTTCTCTCTCTCTCACTGTGCCCTCTTCCTATAGTTCTCTCTCTCTGTGCCCTCTTCCTATAGTTATCTCTCTCTCTCTCTGTGCCCTCTTCCTATAGTTCTCTCTCTCTGTGCCCTCTTCCTATAGTTCTCTCTCTCTCTCTGTCCTCTTCCTATAGTTCTCTCTCTCTCTGTGTCCTCTTCCTATAGTTCTCTCTCTCTCTGTGTCCTCTTCCTATAGTTCTCTCTCTCTCTGTGTCCTCTTCCTATAGTTCTCTCTCTCTCCCTCCTTCCCCTCGGTATTCAACTACTTTTTCTATTCCCCTCCTGGTAGGACATTCCTTCATATGAGGATGGACAGGTCAGTTGGCCCTAGTTTAACAGACACATTTCTCAGGGTGCTCACTCTCTCTCTCTCTCTCTCTCTCTCTCTCTCTCTCTCTCTCTCTCTCTCTCTCTCTCTCTCTATCTCTCTCTGTGTCTCTCTGCATCTGTCATTCCCCTCCCTGTGAAACATGGCCTCTGTCAATGCTCTGGCTGAATATATCACCGTCTCCCCTCCATCGCCACCCCCTCTCCCTGCCGACCCGCCCGTCTGCGCGGGTCCGTAAAGGTTTAAGCGGTTATTCCAGTCATTATTGGCTGTTAAATCTGGTGACGGTCGTAAAGGCCCCGCCGGCCCCCCAATGCCTCCGAGGTCAGCTGACGGCCTGCTTTATGAGCTCCCAGAGCTCTACTACTCCCCTCTCCCCTCCACGCTCCAGAGGATGGATGCAGGATGGATAGGCAGGCCGCAGACCGCCATCCATTACCCCTGTCTGGGGGGAGATGCTGGGCTAACCCGTGCCTTCCGCCCACCAGCCTGCACACTATCAGCCCCATATGCATCGCTCCAGTGAGGCAGTGAGGCAGGGAGTGCGGCAGGCAGGGAGGGAGGCAGGCAGGGAGAGAGGCAGACAGGGAGAGAGGCAGGCAGGGAGGGAGGCAGGCAGGGAGAGAGGCAGGCAGGGAGGGAGGCAGGCAGGGAGAGAGGCAGGCAGGGAGAGAGGCAAGCAGGGAGGGAGGCAGGCAGGGAGGGAGGGCAGCAGGCAGGGAGGGAGGCAGGCAGGGAGAGAGGCAGGCAGGGAGAGAGGCAGGCAGGGAGGGAGGTATTCAGGGAGAGAGGCAGGCAGGGAGAGAGGCAGGCAGAGAGGCAGGCAGGGAGGGAGGTATTCAGGGAGAGAGGCAGGCAGGGAGAGAGGCAGGCAGGGAGGGAGGCAGGCAGGGAGGGAGGCAGGCAGGGAGGGCAGCAGGCAGAGAGAGAGGCAGGCAGGGAGAGAGGCAGGCAGGGAGGGCAGCAGGCAGGGATGGAGGCAGGCAGAGAGAGAGGCAGGCAGGGAGGGCAGCAGGCAGGGAGAGAGGCAGGCAGGGAGAGAGGCCTGCCGGCTGGCCGTCTGATTTGTGCCTCCACATTGTATGAAGTAACTAGGCTTCTGCGGCCCACGCACAGAAAGCAACTGTCATCATAGAGATGGCAGTGAGCAATTCATCGAATTTATGGCACATTTCAAGAAATGGTCATATTTTACAATCCCATAAGCCTAGGGAGTGAGTTACTCGCACTCGTAATTTCTGTCGTTTTCCCATGTTGTTCGTTGGGGTGAAATTCCCAAGTTCATCGTTGAGTTTCTGGAGTGAGCGACATCAATTTTTATTTGACTTGTTTAAAGGCTCCAGACTCATAATAAGCATTGTTATATGAGACTTCTGCTACAAGCGGCAGTGCCATGTCAGGAAGAAGTCAAGGAGAGGGAGGACACGTTCTATCAATATCAGAGAACGTATTACAACAGAAATTCATATATTTCCTGTATAGAAATCCTGATTCAGATACTCTGAGAAAAGAAACACATCTTTTTTCTCATGTGAACTTCATTTGATGGTTGTATTCCAATAAGGGACATTGTTCTTGCTGTAGCTACAGTATGTGCTAATAATTCATAGTATTTGTTATATGAGACTTCTGCTACAACTGGCAATGCCATATCATGACGAGGTCAAGAAGAGAGAGGACACTGTCACACTCTGACCATTTTTGAGTTGTTTGTTTCTATGTTTTATTTTGTCAGGGTGTGATATGAGTGGGCATTCTATGTTGCATGTCTAGTTAGTCTGTTTCTATGTGTTTTGGCCTGATATGGTTCTCAATCAGGGGCAGGTGTTTGTTGTTGTCTCTGATTGGGAACCATATTTAGGTAGCCTGTTTTGTATTGTGGTTCGTGGGTTATTGTCTATGTGTAGTTGCCTGTGTCTTTAGTCTACTCCATACGACGATCGTGACAGACACGTTCTATCAACACCACTGATCTTATTCATCATAACAGTAATCAACATTTGATACAACATTTGAATAGAAATATGAGGTGGTCAGATACTTTGAAAAAAGAAACACATCCTTTTGCCAAAAATATATAGATTTACCCATGTGAACCATAGTTGATGTTCTATCTATAGCTACAGTGCACGGTTATAATGAATTGCCCTGCCAATTATCCTGGTCTTCACAGAGCGATAGATTCACAGAGTAAAGTATAGAGTAAATGGTATACAGGAAAGAGAATAGGAGAAAGGGGAAGTGTGGCCTGCTCTCTGTCGTTAAAAGATCCACTCCAGAGCCATAGACCCTTGGATGTCTCTTTCCCTCTCTTCTCCTCTCTTCCTTAAAGGGTTTTTGAGGACTGTGTGTGTGCTGCTGCTGCTGCATAGCCTCTTTATTGCCAGGCCCCTGGTGACCTCACACTGCTGAATGAAGTCATTGAGTGAACTGCATGAAGACAAACCAGCGTTCCACAGGAATTAATCAACTCCATCACAGACAGGACTGGGAAACTGGGCGGCCATATTGGATCTAGTACAGGCTCTGCTGGGACAGAGAGAGAGTGAGGTTAAGGAGCTGGGGAGAGAGAGAGAGAGAGAGAGAGAGGTGAAGGAGCTGGGGAGAGAGAGAGAGAGAGAGAGAGGTGAAGGAGCTGGGGAGAGAGAGAGAAAGAGAGAAAGAGTGAGAGATCGAGAGAGAAAGAGAGAGAGAGAGAGAGGTGAAGGAGCTGGGGAGAGAGAGAGAGAGAGAGAGAGAGAGAAGCCGTACCTGAATACCCATACGTCCTAAATAGAAGGCCGTTTGAGTGTGCAAAAAAATGTAGCTTAATAGTATGCGTCATTTCGTAAATCGAGTATGCTTTAAATTTTACCTTTATTTAACCAGGTAGGCTAGTTGAGAACAAGTTCTCATTTACAACTGCGACCTGGCCAAGATAAAGCGTAGCAGTGTGAACAGACAACAAACAACATGTTACACATGGAGTTAACAATAAACAAGTCATTAACACAGTAGAAAAAAAGAAAAAAAGAGTCTATATACATTGTGTGCAAAATGCCCGGATGGCATGCTCTTTTCAGCTTTAACAACAGCTAATCAATTAGATAGGTGGAAATGCTACCGAAATCAACGAATAGTAGGAAACAACGCAATCGTCATGTAGCAGTCTCAGTATGCGAAAATAGAGTATGTGATTTTTCAACAATCAAGTATGGTTTAAATGCCAGGATGGTATTCTCATTTAGGCTCTTCATCTAGTACAGTTAGATGAAAGCTTTTCCATAATGCGTTGGAAGAGGTGGGCTGGGGGTGATAGGCCCTAGTTCTCTTCTAGTAGCCAAACAACAAAACTTATTGGAAAGATGACGAATAGTGAAGCTTCTGTGGTGGTGTTCAAATATAGGCTAAGTAGTTTTTGTTCTCTATAAAATAATCATGAGTATCGCTTCGTAGGCCACATCGTCTTTCAAAAAAATAATTACGTGGATTTCTGTTTTCTCATTGGAAAGTGTTTATTGTTCGCTTGGCCTTCGTCAGAGCTTTTAAACTAAATACTAAACCATCTTCTGATTTCTGAGTTTCTGTACCGGGGACTCAGGATGTGGCTGTGTTAATGATGTCATGTTCCCCAGGCCTTCTGATTTCTGAGTTTCTGTACCTGGGACTCAGGATGTGGCTGTGTTAATGATGTCATGTTCACCAGGCCTTCTGATTTCTGAGTTTCTGCACCGGGGACTCAGGATGTGGCTGTGTTAATGATGTCATGTTCATCAGGCCTTCTGATTTCTGAGTTTCTGCACCGGGGACTCAGGATGTGGCTGTGTTAATGATGTCATGTTCACCAGGCCTTCTGATTTCTGAGTTTCTGCACCGGGGACTCAGGATGTGGCTGTGTTAATGATGTCATGTTCATCAGGCCTTCTGATTTCTGAGTTTCTGCACCGGGGACTCAGGATGTGGCTGTGTTAATGATGTCATGTTCATCAGGCCTTCTGATTTCTGAGTTTCTGCACCGGGGACTCAGGATGTGGCTGTGTTAATGATGTCATGTTCCCCAGGCCTTCTGATTTCTGAGTTTCTGTATCGGGGACTCAGGATGTGGCTGTGTTAATGATGTCATGTTCATCAGGCCTTCTGATTTCTGAGTTTCTGCACCGGGGACTCAGGATGTGGCTGTGTTAATGATGTCATGTTCACCAGGCCTTCTGATTTCTGAGTTTCTGCACCGGGGACTCAGGATGTGGCTGTGTTAATGATGTCATGTTCATCAGGCCTTCTGATTTCTGAGTTTCTGCACCGGGGACTCAGGATGTGGCTGTGTTAATGATGTCATGTTCATCAGGCCTTCTGATTTCTGAGTTTCTGCACCGGGGACTCAGGATGTGGCTGTGTTAATGATGTCATGTTCACCAGGCCTTCTGATTTCTGAGTTTCTCCACCGGGGACTCAGGATGTGGCTGTGTTAATGATGTCATGTTCATCAGGCCTTCTGATTTGAACATATGGATTGTTTTAGTTTTGTAGGCGTGGCTACCTATTTCATTTATGGATCAAGCCATAGCAGTCATTCTGATCTCGTTCCCAATGATCAGTGCTTTAGTTTATTATGTTGCTGTCCAGTGGTTCTGAATGTGCGATGAACCCGACTGTCCACGTTTTTCTGTGCAATAGCCTTTTGATTTGAGCATTTTAACAGTTTTGGTGTGTGTACATGGCTATTTAATTTAATTTATATATGTTACAGCACTTTAGTTTCACTGATAAATATGTTGAAATGGAACCAAATGATCTGTTTCTGTCTTCAGTCCTTTTTAAATAGGATAAATGGGCTGTATGGACTACAGTATAGGTTGAATGTGATAGTCTGCCTGTAACCAGCCTGAATAGGCCTATAACTCCATTCATATTATATTCAGAGTTTAGAGAAATGTAATTCAATTGGAAATAAGCTATTATCAGGCTGGTTAATGCGATGCATGTTTGTTGAACTTGGAAAAATCCATGTGCCCCACCCCACCCCGCCCCACCTACTCAGCCAGGCAGGAGCCACTACTGCGTTGTGGCCGTGGCATAATGCATGCCTTTTACTAAACGGTATGGGCTAAATAGTATGCAGTTAAGTATGTAGTACACTAGTATGTGTATTTGGACACGTCCGGTGAGAGGTTAAGGAGCTGACAGCCAACTGATAACCCAGCGTCCTTCATGTTACGAGGACATCAAAGTAGGATGAAAAAAGGAGTGGAAGATGAGGCCTCTCACCACTGGATGAGTGCAGAGTGACCTCCTCCCAACCTTGATGGAGCACTGATGAAGGGAGGAGGAGGGGGAAGGAGAGATGAGGCAGGGCAGACTATCTCGCTCTCTTCTCTATTTTGTTTAGCCTCCTGAAGCACAATAATTCCTCAAACATTAGTACTCATTTCCATGGTAAGATACAATCTCTCTCTCTCTCTCTCTCTCTCTCTCTCATCTTCTCCCACTCCTATTGTTTTTCAGCCTGTGTGTCTGTGTAATTTGCGTTGCGTGATGGCATGCAGATCTGTCCTAAAATAAAGAGGAGACCCCCTTTAGACATCACCAATTAGAGAGGCAATTACACGGAGCCTGGCCACTCACTCCTGGCTGTGAGGAGTGTGTGTGTGTGTGTGTGTGTGTGTGTGTGTGTGTGTGTGTGTGTGTGTGTGTGTGTGTGTGTGTGTGTGTGTGTGTGTGTGTGGGTGTGTGGGTGTGTGTGTGTGTGTGTGTGTGTGTGTGTATGTGTATGTGTACGTGCTCTATTCTGACAGGGCTTGGTGCATGGCTGCAGAGTGGTGTTGTTAGGGGCCACAGTGTGAAGTGGCAGAACAGTGAGAGTATAGTCAGCTTCAGATGAACATCCATTAGCCGGCCCACCACTTCTTTGTTATGCTAAAACTGTGTTGCTTTATTCACAGAATGACCCCTTTTACCCTTTTCAACAAAATAGACTTTATTTAATGATTTTATTGCTGCCTTTCTTGTCGGAGAGGAGATTCAGGTGGTGATGTTTCATGATGTGTGTGTGTGTGTGTGTGTGTGTGTGTGTGTGTGTGTGTGTGTGTGTGTGTGTGTGTGTGTGTGTGTGTGTGTGTGTGTGTGTGTGTGTGTGTGTGTGTGTGTGTGTGTGTGTGTGTGTGAGTGCGTGCGTGCGTGCGTGTGTGTGTTTGTGAAGGGGGTGTTAAATGTCTGAATTCCTGAGCTGTGTGAAAGGAGGTTTATTTCTTTGGGTCTGAATTTAAGTAGGAGATCAATGACCCTGAAGAAGATTGTCTCATTCACAACACACAGAGAGGAGCACATTCAATAGGTTTACTGCAACTGTGTGTCAGACGGCGCTCTTGAAAAAGGAATGATTGTTTTTCTAAACATGAGATCGTTATTTTGACTGCATTGACATCATTACCATTGATGCTGAAGAGACAGACATAGAAAGATGCTGGGATATGTCTAGATGGGATATGTAATGAACTGTAGTTGTCTTCTAGGTAGATACTACAGCATAGGATGAGGCATTGGTCAGGTTTGGACTGTGAGAGGCTGATCAGAGTGAGAGAGTTAGAATCTTTATGTATGCTACAGAGGTAACAGGGTAAATAGGTCATTGCTTAACTTACAAATGGACTGTGATGCTCTTGCATGGCACTGCGCTGTTGGACAAATAGTTCTGACTGATTTCAACTAATTGTGCTCACCTTCCCCTCTCCTTCTCTTTGAACTGCAGAGGTAAGAAGGAGAAACAGGATGAGTTTGCTGCAAACAGTACTGACAGTACACCCTGGCTCCTCACTTCCAATTAACCAGCACACTATTGGGACGTCAGAAGGTATTGCTTTCACAACCATACCTTACTTGATCTGGGTTTTCTGTGTGGTTATGAATATTTATGTGTGCTTGCATTCACATACATTTGTGTGTACAATATCAGTTCCTGTGTGTGTGTGTGTGTGTGTGTGTGTGTGTGTGTGTGTGTGTGTGTGTGTGTGTGTGTGTGTGTGTGTGTGTGTGTGTGTGTGTGTGTGTGTGTGTGTGTGTGTGTGTGTGTGTGTGTGTGTGTCATATGTGTGTGTTTGGGGAGTAGGGGTTCAGGAGGGCAATAGTGAAAGGAAATTGTCATCATGTATATTGTCCTTCACCCTCTTCCCTAATTCACTCCATTGTGAGACGGAGAGGAGCAGGAGGGGAGTGGCGGATGGGCGGGCGGGGAGAGATGACATCATGCAGCATGCAGCAGGCAGCGTTTGAAGTGCCAGTCCTGAAGGAACCACTTATAGCAATTAGGATATCCTTGAACAAGCGTTTGCGAAACATTGGCTGGTTTTTGGCATTTGCCTCCCGTTCCTGCCTACTAACTAGCAAGGTTTGATCTCTCATAATTATCTATCCACCGGCTTCCCGGTCCTGACAGCTTTCTCCCTGGAGAGGCCTGGATACCGGGGCTACTCACTGATTGCATCAAAGTGTCAGAAATTGCAACATCAAAAATAATAACTGATATTCCAGCAGCAGGCTCCACATTTCAAATATTTCCTTTAAAACGCTCTTTAATTTGTGTCTCGCGCGGTGCCAATGTGTGTGTGACTGCGAGGGCTTCAAGCAAATAAAAGCAGAGGGGAAGTGCATTCATTATTGAACTCCTATTTACATACGGCAGACTATTCTGTCTGAACTGGCATGAAATAGACGTGTTGTTTTATTCTGAGGCTTCTTTAACGTTCGTCACACACAGCTCTCGCTTTCTCAGTCACTCGGCTTCTGTCTCTCCCTTTTTCCTTCTTCCCTTGTTTCTTCTCTCTGTTTTGTTCTCTCCACTTTGAAAGAGTTGCTCCTCAGTCCTGCCCATAGTAGGTCTGTGACCGTATAGACTCTGTTATGCTGAGCGATCCAACGTGGTCAGGGACTGCTGTCTTGGTGAAATGGGCTCAGATGAAGTGGACTTTTTAAGGATGTCAAGGACAAGACTATATTCTGTAGACGTCATAAAGAGATCCCTGTTCATATTATTGAGATGCTAGGTGCTGTTACCATAACTACAATTACCATAACTACAATGAATTATAATTACAATAATAACAATTTGTTGGGTGCTTATATTTGCACTATTTCACAAGTGTGCATTACTACGCACGTGGGAATTGGAAATGTGTTTTTTGCAACTCCCCCTCAATTGTTCAACCAAAATGTCAGCCAGCCCTGGTAAGTACAAGTGCAACAGCAAAGGAATAAAAATCCATTCAAACTATTTGTCCAGATTGTCCCCTTGAGAGGGAGAGTTAGCCAGCTGTGTGAGAGTAACATCCATATTTCAACAGCCATCTAGACCCTGCCTGCCCTTGAAAGGGAGAGTTAGCCAGCTGTGTGAGAGTAACATCCATATTTCAACAGCCATCTAGACCCTGCCTGCCCTTGAGAGGGAGAGTTAGTCAGCTGTGTGAGAGTAACATCCATATTTCAACAGCCATCTAGACCCTGCCTGCCCTTGAGAGGGAGACTTAGCCAGCTGTGTGAGAGTAACATCCATATTTCAACAGCCATCTAGACCCTGCCTGCCCTTGAGAGGGAGACTTAGCCAGCTGTGTGAGAGTAACATCCATATTTCAACAGCCATCTAGACCCTGCCTGCCCTTGAGAGGGAGAGTTAGCCAGCTGTGTGAGAGTAACATCCATATTTCAACAGCCATCTAGACCCTGCCTGCCCTTGAGAGGGAGACTTAGCCAGCTGTGTGAGAGTAACATCCATATTTCAACAGCCATCTAGACCCTGCCTGCCCTTGAGAGGGAGAGTTAGCCAGCTGTGTGAGAGTAACATCCATATTTCAACAGCCATCTAGACCCTGCCTGCCCTTGAGAGGGAGAGTTAGCCAGCTGTGTGAGAGTAACATCCATATTTCAACAGCCATCTAGACCCTGCCTGCCCTTGAGAGGGAGAGTTAGCCAGCTGTGTGAGAGTAACATCCATATTTCAACAGCCATCTAGACCCTGCCTGCCCTTGAGAGGGAGAGTTAGCCAGCTGTGTGAGAGTAACATCCATATTTCAACAGCCATCTAGACCCTGCCTGCCCTTGAGAGGGAGAGTTAGCCAGCTGTGTGAGAGTAACATCCATATTTCAACAGCCATCTAGACCCTGCCTGCCCTTGAGAGGGAGAGTTAGCCAGCTGTGTGAGAGTAACATCCATATTTCAACAGCCATCTAGACCCTGCCTGCCCTTGGCCAGTTACGCAGTAATAACACATTTATAATACATTCTCTAGTTCTTGTTCTCCATGTGTACCTGTTTCCTGTTCAGTCGGTAAGGCCCTCTGTTTTAATTATCAAGAACTAGGAGGAATCATTTGCCATGTCTCCCATGTTTCAGCATCTCACTAAAGACCACTGGCATCACCTTCTGTGTGTGTCTGGAATAAGGTTTAGCGCCAGGCTAGCCTAGCTAGCGCTAAGAAATTAGCATTACTAGTAATGAATTGACACAATTGTGTTTGAAAAGCATTGAATTGACAAAGACAATCAGTCAAGGTGTTTCGCTAAGGATGAAATTAAAATCTGTGCTGCGGTGGGCGAATAAGGCTTATGCTGCTTTAGTGGGAATGCATTCATACCGGAGGAGAGGAGAGGAGGAGCATTTGCATTTGCTTTGCAATGATAAATATTGATTTCCCCTGAGGTTTTTAAAGTGATTTGACCCAGTCATTCTTTTAAATCACAGACAGGAGATGATAAATGTCCTACTAATGAGGCCTGTGTATTTTATCTCTCACTCTGTCTCTCCTGCTAGGTACTCTCCTCCTGCTAGGTACACTCCTCCTGCTAGGTACTCTCCTCCTGCTAGGTACACTCCTCCTGCTAGGTACACTCCTCCTGCTAGTTATACTCCTCCTGTTAGGAAAAGTGCTCCTGCTAGGTACGCTCCTCCTGCTAGATACACTCCTCCTGCTAGGTACACTCCTCCTGCTAGGTACACTCCTCTTGCTAGGTATACTCCTCCTGCTAGGTACACTCCTCCTGCTAGTTACACTCCTCCTGCTAGGTATACTCCTCCTGTTAGGAAAAGTCCTCCTGCTAGGTACACTCCTCCTGCTAGATACACTCCTCCTGTTAGGTACATTCCTCCAGCTAGGTACAGTCCTCCTGCTAGGTACACTCCTCCTTTTAGGAAAAGTCCTCCTGCTAGGTACACTCCTCCTGTAGGATACAGTCCTCCTGTAGGGTACACTCCTCCTGTAGGGTACACTCCTTCTGCTAGGTACACTCCTCCTGTAGGGTACACTCCTCCTGCTAGGTACACTACTCTTGTTAGGAAAAGTCATCCTGCTAGGTACACTCCTCCTGTAGGGACACACTCCTCCTGCTAGATACACTCCTCCTGTTAGGTACACTCCTCCTGTTAGGTAAAGTCCTCCTGCTAGGTACAGTCCTCCTGTCAGGTACACAATCCTCCTGTAGGGTACACCTCTCCTGTTGGGTGCACTCCTCCTGTAGGGTACACTCCTCCTGTCGGGTACACAATCCTCCTGTAGGGTACACCTCTCCTGTTGGGTGCACTCCTCCTGTAGGGTACACTCCTCCTGTCGGGTACACAATCCTCCTGTAGGGTACACTCCTGCTGGATACAGTCCTCCTGTCAGGTACACACTCTTCTTGTAGGGTACACTCCTCCTTCTAGATACCTTCCTCCTGTAGGGTACATTCCTCCTGTAGGGTTGTTCTTTCTCTGAAGCTCCTGCAATGCTGCCTTCACATCTTCACAGGCTTCTGAAAAGGTACTGTTATTCAGGGCTAAATCCTCACCATGCTTTTCAGAGAACAGGATAAAAAAAGGCACATAATGTATCCCTTTATATGCTGGGAGAGATTGCTCAGAAAATTAAAATCAAACACACAATCTCGTTGTTTTGCAAATGCAGCCTTTAAAAGAGCTCCACTAATCTCAAAAATGTGTCTTCAGAATTTCAACCATGTCAGTATTTGTAGACATTATAATAATCTTCCTATATACCCAAGGACTGTTTTCTCTTCACCCCCCTCTCACTCTTTCTCACTCTCTCTCTCCTCTCCTCTCTCTCTCCTCTCCTCTCCTCTCCGTTCAAAAGGTAAGCACCAAGCACTTTGCCTATACACATGACAAAGACCAGTTAGCAGAAGCTGTTAACAGCAGAGCTCTCAGTATCAGGAGCATGGAGAAGTGTGGCTGTGTGTCAATGTGGAGAACAATAATATTTTCAGGTCCAGATGTAGAGCATCATTGATAGGGGGTGCCCCCGCCTTCCTCGTTTACACCAGAGCTCTGATCAATCTGTGCTGACAGGGCAGGGGCTTTGTGTGCCACGCGGCAGGGACAAATGTCTGCCAGGGAGCGGGGACACACCTGAAAGAGAAGGGGAGAAGAGGAGACGAGGAGAAGAGGAGAGGAGCGCCACCCACCCCTACACACTAGGATTAGTCCCATCCTCTGCCAGGGAGCGGGGACACACCTGAAAGAGAAGAGGAGACCAGGAGAAGAGGAGACGAGGAGAAGAGGAGAGGAGCGCCACCCAGCCCTACACACTAGGATTAGTCCCATCCTCTGCTTTGATGGATTAGCGTGTAGGGGAATTGCCCGATTATTGGTATGAAAATGTTTGAAAGTCAAAGAGTTGTGATAGGGGGAAAAAGAGGGAGAAAGTGTTGGCGGTGCTTATCTTTACCCCCTTTCCCTCCCCTCTCTCTTTTCCCTCCCTCCCTCCCTCCCTCCCTCCCTCCCTCCCTCCCTCCCTCCCTCCCCCTTTTGGAAAAGAGAGGGGTACAAAAGACAGACGAGGGCACAGACAGGAGACTGGAGCCTGGGCCCTCTACAGAGCAGACACATTGAGTTACCCTTCATGAATTATTGTTCATCATCATATTAACAGGGCTGAATGTGGGGAGATAAGGAGTGTTTGAGAAGCAGAATGTCCCAGCGAGATATTTCAATCCTCTTTTAGCTCCTCCTTATTCATTCATTTAGGTGAGTGAATGTGAAATGTAGCAGGACCTTTATAGACGGAGAGACAGGAGCCCAAAAATGATGACATAATCACCTCCCATTTAATTGCTTGATTAGTCCATCTTACGTCTCTTTCACTCTCTCTCTCTCTCTCTTTCTCTCTCTCTCTCTCTCTCTCTCTCACTCCCTCTCTTTCTCTCTATCACTCTCTCTGTCTCTGTCTCTCTTTCTCTCTCTCTCTCTCTCTCTCTCTCTCTCTCTCTCTCTGTCTCTCTCTCTCTCACTCCCTCTCTTTCTCTCTATCACCCTCTCTGTCTCTGTCTCTCTCTCTCTCTCAGATCCCAGTGTCTGTCAACTGTCTCCTCCCCATGTTCCATGTTCTGTCAGACAGATTACCCATTATGACAGAGGGGGGCTGTAGCATTTGCATAGTTTTGAATTATGTTGATCTTATGCGTTATTATACAACATGCGTTGACACATACCTGAATGATATCACTTAAAATGCACATATAAAAGGTGCTTGCTCACAGATCAGTTGCCTTGTTTTCTTCTAACTTGAACCTATTTAACCTCGCTGAGCGGTGGTGTTGTGACGTGCGCAGGGCAGGGCAGTAAAAGCTGTGCAACCCACACACACACACACACACACATTTAAACACAATCGCACGACCCCCCCCCCCCCCCCCCCCACACACACACACACACACACTGCTATAGAAGGATGTTTTCACAGGGTAAGATAATATCTGCCCCTACCTGGTACTTGGCCTTGTAGGGAACCACAGAGACCAGAGCAGAGCAGAACAGAACATAGATAAGCCATAACGTGGACCAGAGATTCAATTTAAAGAGCTACTATTGTTGATTACCTCTGCTGACTCCAGTACAATATGTGGTTGGGTGACATAATGCTGGTGTCCTCTCTATCAACGCTCGTATTTCTACCAGATGGAAAGGACAAACTAGAGGCATTATACAACAGTTTAAGGCCAAATGGGGAAGTGTGAATCCATGCTATCTGGATTTACTCTTTACATACAGTATTTCTGACTTTTCTACCACTTTCAGACATCAGATGGGAGCATAATGACATCTTGCTTCTCCTCTATAATCTTGACTCCCACCTAGAATAGCCTTTAGAGTCAGGGTTGGGGACAATTAAGAATTTCTGAATTTAATTAAATTCAAAACATGATTTGAATCTGCCAAACCCACATTAAACAAGCAATTCAAATGAAATACTCATTCAATGAATCTGTAATCGAAATGATTTGTCACTTATTAATACACATACAATTTCAAATATCAGTTTGATTGTTAATTTGTCATACAGTAGTTTTCTTTGTCATGAGATATTAGATTGTTCCTTTCCATACTGCAGTGTTTGATCTAATGCATCCTGTTTTTTTCTGATATTTAAAAACATTAAGGGAAATAATGAATTATTATAGACAACCCACAGCATGATCTTAAAATATATCCAGACCACTGTAGTTATTTCAGATTGTTTTAGGAGTTTTAAAAATAAAATGGTTCAAACTTATGCTACATGGCATTGATAACCATACATGATTTCTATGGTATTTACATGGTGAATCATTTAATTTAATTCTACTTCCTTTAATCAAAATTCTGCTTTCTGTGGGGTGTGGCCAATTCAAATCTAATTCAAATTCAAGAATAGAATTAGAATTGAATGAATGAGCAATTTGCAACTCAATTCAGAATTGACCCCAACCCTGCTTTAAATGCACACATACGCACACACACGCACACAAGCACTCACACACGCCCACACACGCACGCACACCATTGGTATACAGGGAAAGCATGTTTAGAGGTAGCGCTAACATCTGAGTTGAGATATGAGGTCAGGTCAAGGGAAAAGTGCCCCACAACTATCAGGTGCAAAAGCACATCCCTGAATCCCCAGCAGAAGAAGAGAAGAAGAAGAGATTTGTGAGGCCCGTGGATTAGGTCGGTAATTACTGTGGTTCTGATCACAGGAAGTGCAGACCCTGTCTGTTAAATGTCATCCGTGACCAGTGGATGAGATCCGGTGTGACCCTCTCTCTCTCTCACGGTCCAGGACCCATTACTCCAGTCAGACAGAGGCCCCTCTCTCCCCGGCCCTCCATAATGAAAATAGTGTGTGTAGCAGTCTGAACCCCACAGCTCCGGTGACAAACATGGGTAACGCAAAAATCGTGTGTTTTACAATTTCCCTCCCTCGTAAAAGTCTGGTTGTAAACTGAGAATTTACGCCCTTCATTAGAGGTAATACAATGCACATAACTCTAAGGTACAACAATTGGGACAGCCATAAAGTAACCGTTTATACCTTCTCAAATCTACTGACTTCTCAGTGACCCTGGAGGAGCCAGCGTTAGGGCAGGCTAGATTTACTACGCTGACTATACAGCCTGATAGGCCTCTGCATTTTCAGGGATTTAAAAGTGCCAAAATGTAAAATTGCTTAAATATTTTTTCTGTGTACACCTGTCAGAAATATTAGTCTCCAAACTATTATTTGCGACTTGCAATTTAAGATTTTTGTTTGAGGAGATTTTTGTTTGATTGATGCCTAAGCTCAACTTAATAGCCGGGTAGAAAGGTAAGAACCTCTGGTGTACTGGTAGGTATTCTGTAGTTTCTTATCGTGAGCCTCCCCCAATCCCTCTGTTAGACTGAAATGTGAGGTCGAATGAAACCCTCAGGTAAACATTCTGCTAGTATGTCTCATGAGGGTGTACAACAACACATTAGCTTCTAGGTGGAAACACAATACAGAACTCTAGCTTCATGTCCACATCCCAGTTCAACCCTAACCCTAGCTTCATGTCCACATCCCGGTTCAACTCTAACCCTAACTTCATGTCCACATCCCAGTTCAACCCTAACTCTAGCTTCATGTCCACATCCCAGTTCAACCCTAACTCTAGCTTCATGTCCACATCCCAGTTCAACCCTAACTCTAGCTTCATGTCCACACCCCAGTTCAACTCTAACCCTAACTTCATGTCCACATCCCGGTTCAACCCTAACTCTAGCTTCATGTCCACATCCTGGTTCAACTCTAACTCTACCTTCATGTCCACATCCCGGTTCAACACTAACCCTAGCTTCATGTCCACAATTGTAACCCTAACCATAACCCTAACCATAACCCTAACCCTAACCCTAACCCTAACCATAACCCTAACCATAACCCTAACCCTAACCACAACCCTAACCATAACCCTAACCATAACCCTAACCATAACCCTAACCACAACCCTAACCCTAGCTCAGGGTATTTTAACGCGCATGTCAATATACTGTAATTATGAATGAAAACAATTAATTAAATAACTCCACTCTCCAGTCCATTCATGACATGTTCAACATGACCCGGTGAGTCATTCAATCACCGGACAATCATCAAACTCAACCCCAGGGAGATGCACTGCGGCCTGGGTAAACCTGAGTGGAGAGGTGCCCCTTGATGACATGAGAAGAAACAGGTTGACTTTCCAGGTTGGTTTGAGGAGATGGAATGAAAAACAAATGTCAAGGTGGGTGACAGAGAGCGTCTGCGTCTTATCAGTGAAGCCAGTGTGAGTGATGGCTCTTATCTGGCCCCCTGCTGCACTGCCGTTTATTATCCCAGGGAGGCAGGGCTGTATTGGGGAGAGGGCTGGGAGCCCCCGGCATGATCCATTACTCTGGAGGTCCCTCTTCTCTTCCCCTCTTATCTGACCGCTACATGGATAACCACAGGCCTGATTTGTTTACCACGCCATGCCATTTGAATGAGGAGCAGTCACAGGAAATGATTCCTTTGCTCTCTTTATCTGGGAGGGTGAGTTATGGAGGGGCTGGATGGAGTGTGCCTGATCATCCTGCAGTGAACTCGACACACATACACACATGCACACACACATGTACGCACACACATACACACACACAAACTCAGCTCCTCCATTTATTTTTCTCTTCTATGAAACGAGTGGAGGTTGAAAGGAGAACAGGATAAATGGAGAAGGGATAGCAGTGTGAGGCTCACTAGTTCCTCAGGGACAGAGGCCTGTGTGTGGCCCGGTTCGTCTCTTCTGGTGAATTGAATTGCATTCATTCTTGTTATCATGTTTCCTCATGGTTATCTCTTGGCCTGTGTGTGTGTGTGTCTGTGTGTGTGTGTGTGTGTGTGTGTGTGTGTGTGTGTGTGTGCGTGCGTGCGTGCGTGTGTGTGTGTATACAAGAACCAAGATGTGATAGGATTTAAAGCAACACACCATTCCAGCTATAGTCAGTTTTTATTCTTTGGAGGTTATCTACATGACCAAAACCCCAGAATAGAGAAACTAGTTCAAAACGTCTATCTTTAGAGTCATGTTATTGAACTCAATAAATTTGAATTTTTTCTTGTTCCGTTTCCTATCTCCATCTGTGTTGGGGCTAAGTCTGCCGGTCCCTGACAGTGTGCTGCGCTGTGTGTGTTTTCATTTCAAACTCTCACGTCCATCAAATCACCAGGGGTCTCTCCCAAAATACATACCTGCCGGGGGCCTAATGTGGAGGGAGGGATGGAGGGAGATATGGAGGGAGGGATGGAAGGGTTGTTGGGGGAGAGGTATTTAGGGCTACTGACTGGCCGCCCATTCCCTTGAGGCTCAGTGGCAGGTAGGCTTTCTGTCGAGATCCTGCTCAGCTCTCACTGAAGCTGAAATAACAAGTTTGTTTGAAACCACAGAGGCGGGGGTAAATCCCTGAGACCCCCGCCAAAACACACACACATGCACACACACTTGGTGACATGGCGTACCCCACACCCGCTCCCATTTCAGCCGGTGCTGGGGTCGCTAAAGCAGAACATCCTGAAGGATGCTAATTGCAAAACCGAACCTCCAAAATCAGGCGAGTGGGCGACCGTCGAGAGGCGTCATGTGGGAATTTCAGGGATGGAGGGGGAAGAGGAATGCAAACATCCTGTGTCCTCATTAAGAAGTTGTGATGAGACCTTTGAGCTCAGTGTTGCATGCCAGCTTGTGCCAGCCAGTGAACAATCTCAGCTAAGATGTATTTTGGCCCATTCCTCCATGCAGATCTCCTCTAGAGCAGTGATGTTTTGGGGCTGTTGCTGGGCGACAAGGACTTTCAACTCCCTCCAAAGATTTTCTATGGGGTTGAGATCTGGAGACTGGCTAGGCCACTCCAGGACCTTGAAATGCTTCTTACGAAGCCACTCCTTCGTTACCCAGGCAGTGTGTTTGGGATCATTGTCATGCTGAAAGACCCAGCCACGTTTAATCTTCAATGCCCTTGCTGATGGAGGGAGGTTTTCACTCAAAATCTCACGATACATGGCCCCATTCATTCTTTCCTTTACACGGATCAGTCGTCCTGGTCCCTTTGCAGAAAAACAGCCCCAAAGCATGATGTTTCCACCCCCATGCTTCACAGTAGGTATAGTGTTCTTTGGATGCAACTCAGCATTCCTCCAAACACAACAAGTTGAGTTTTTACCAAAAAGTTATATTTTGGTTTCATTTGACCATATGACATTCTCCCAATCGTCTTCTGGATCATCCAAATGCTCTCTAGCCAACTTCAGATGGGCCTGGACATGTACTGGCTTAAGCAGGGGGACACGTCTGGCACTACAAGATTTGAATCCCTGGCGGCGTAGTGTGTTACTGATGGTAGGCTTTGTTACTTTGGTCCCAGCTCTCTGCAGGTCATTCACTAGGTCCCCCGTGTGGTTCTTTTGCTCACCGTTCTTGTGATCATTTTGACCCCACAGGGTGAGATCTTGTGTGGAGCCCCAGATCGAGGGAGATTATCAGTGGTCTTGTATGTCTTCCATTTCCTAATAATTGCTCCCACAGTTGATTTCTTCAAACCAAGCTGCTTACCTTTGCAGATTCAGTCTTCCCAGTCTGGTGCAGGTCTACAATTTTGTTTCTGGTGTCCTTTGACAGCTCTTTGGTTTTGGCCATAGTGGAGTTTGGAGTGGGACTGTTTGAGGTTGTGGACAGGTGTCTTTTATACTGATAACAAGTTCAAACAGGTGCCATTAATACAGGTAACGAGTGGAGGACAGAGGAGCCTTTTAAAGAAGAAGTTACAGGTCTGTGAGAGCCAGAAATTTTGCTTGTTTGTAGGTGACCAAATACTTATTTTCCACCATAATTTGCAAATAAATTTATAAAAAATCCTACAATGTGATTTTCTGGATTTTGAAAATGATAATTACAGGCCTCTCTCATCTTTTTAAGTGGGAGAACTTGCACAATTGGTGGCTGACTAAATACTTGTTTGCCCCACTGTATATACAGGGGGTACCGGTACAGAGTCAATGTGGAGACTATATACAGGGGGTACCGGTACAGAGTCAATGTGGAGACTATATACAGGGGGTACCGGTACAGAGTCAATGTGGAGACTATATACAGGGGGTACCGGTACAGAGTCAATGTGGAGACTATATACAGGGGTTACCGGTACAGAGTCAAGGTGGAGACTATATACAGGGGGTACCGGAACAGAGTCAATGTGGAGACTATATACAGGGGGTACCGGTACAGAGTCAGTGTGGCGGTTATATACAGGGCGTACCGGTACAGAGCAAAGGTGGAGACTATATACAGGGAGTACCGGTACAGAGTCAATGTGGAGGTTATATACAGGGGGTACAGGTACAGAGTCAATGTGGAGGTTATGTACAGGGGGTACCGGTACAGAGTCAATGTGGAGGTTATATACAGGGGGTGCCAGTACAGAGTCAATGTGGAGACTACATACAGGGGATACCGGTACAGAGTCAATGTGGAGACTATATGCAGGGGGTACCGGTACAGAGTCAATGTGGAGACTATATACAGGGGGTACCGGTGCAGAGTCAATGTGGAGACTATACACAAGGTGTACCGGTACAGAGTCAATGTGGAGGTTATATACAGGGGGTACAGGTACAGAGTCAATGTGGAGGTTATATACAGGGGTACCGGAACATAGTCAATGTGGAGGTTATATACAGGGGGTACAGGTACAGAGTCAATGTGGAGACTATATACAGGGGGTACCGATGCAGAGTCAATGTGGAGACTCTGCAGACTATGGAGACTATATACAGGGGGTACCAGGGCAGAGTCAATGTGGCGGTTATATACAGGGGGTACCGGTACATAGTCAAGGTGGAGACTATATACAGGGGGTACCGGAACAGAGTCAATGTGGAGGTTATATACAGGGGGTACAGGTACAGAGTCAATGTGGGGACTATATACAGGGGGTAACAGTACAGAGTCAATGTGGAGACTATATACAGGGGGTACGCTCAAGTGTTTTAGTTCTATATCTCTTGACACAATGATGAAAATAATAATGGCCTCTAAACCTTCAAGCTGCATACTGGACCCTATTCCAACTAAACTACTGAAAGAGCTGCTTCCTGTGCTTGGCCCTCCTAAGTCGAACATAATAAACGGCTCTCTATCCACCGGATGTGTACCAAACTCACTAAAAGTGGCAGTAATAAAGCCTCTCTTGAAAAAGCCAAACCTTGACCCAGAAAATATAAAAAACTATCGGCCTATATCGAATCTTCCATTCCTCTCAAAAATTTTAGAAAAGGCTGTTGCGCAGCAACTCACTGCCTTCCTGAAGACAAACAATGTATACGAAATGCTTCAGTCTGGTTTTAGACCCCATCATAGCACTGAGACGGCACTTGTGAAGGTGGTAAATTACATTTTAATGGCATCGGACCGAGGCTCTGCATCTGTCCTCGTGCTCCTAGACCTTAGTGCTGCTTTTGATACCATCGATCACCACATTCTTTTGGAGAGATTGGAAACCCAAATTGGTCTACACGGACAAGTTCTGGCCTGGTTTAGATCTTATCTGTCGGAAAGATACCAGTTTGTCTCTGTGAATGATTTGTCCTCTGACAAATCAACTGTAAATGTCAGTGTTCCTCAAGGTTCCGTTTTAGGACCACTATTGTTTTCACTATATATTTTACCTCTTGGGGATGTTATTCGAAAACATAATGTTAACTTTCACTGCTATGCAGATGACACACAGCTGTGCATTTCAATGAAACATGGTGAAGCCCCAAAATTGCCCTTGCTAGAAGCATGTGTTTCAGACATAAGGAAGTGGATGGCTGCAAACTTTCTACTTTTAAACTAGGACAAAACAGAGATGCTTGTTCTTGGTCCCAAGAAACAAAGAGATCTTCTGTTGAATCTGACAATTAATCTATCTTAATGGTTGTACAGTCGTCTCAAATAAAACTGTGAAGGACCTCAGCGTTACTCTGTCCACAAATGATGCAGAAAAATTAATCCATGCTTTTGTCACTTCTAGGTTAGACTACGGCAATGCTCTACTTTCCGGTTACCCGGATAAAGCACTAAATAAACTTCAGTTAGTGCTAAATACGGCTGCTAGAATCCTGACTAGAACCAAATAATTTGATCATATTACTCCAGTGCTAGCCTCCCTACACTGGCTTCCTGTCAAAGCAAGGGCTGATTTCAAGGTTTTACTGCTAACCTACAAAGCATTTGGTCCTGCCGTACATACCTACACGTACGCTACGGTCACAAGACGCAGGCCTCCTAATTGTCCCTAGAATTTCTAAGCAAACAGCTGGAGGCAGGGCTTTCTCCTATAGAGCACCATTTTTATGGAACGGTCTGCCTACCCATGTCAGAGACGCAAACTCGGTCTCAACCTTTAAGTCTTTACTGAATTCTCATCTCTTCAGTGGGTCATATGATTGAGTGTAGTCTGGCCCAGGAGTGGGAAGGTGAACGGAAAGGCTCTGGAGCAACGAACCGCCCTTGCTGTCTCTGCCTGGCCGGTTCCCCTAATTCCACTGGGATTCTCTGCCTCAAACCCCATTACAGGGGCTGAGTCACTGGCTTACTGGGGCTCTCTCATGCTGTCCCTGGAAGGGGTGCGTCACCTGAATGGGTTGATTCACTGATGTGGTCATCCTGTCTGGGTTGACGCCCCCCCTTGGGTTGTGCCATGGCGGAGATCTTTGTGGGCTATACTCAGCCTTGTCTCAGGATGGTAAGTTGGTGGTTGAAGATATCCCTCTAGTGGTGTGGGGGCTGTGCTTTGGCAAAGTGGGTGGGGTTATATCCTTCCTGTTTGGCCCTGTCCGGGGGTGTCCTCGGATGGGGCCACCGTGTCTCCTGACCCCTCCTGTCTCAGCCTCCAGTATTTATGCTGCAGTCGTTTATGTATTGGGGGGCTAGGGTCAGTTTGTTATATCTGGAGTACCTCTCCTGTCCTATTCGGTGTCCTGTGTGAATCTAAGTGTGCGTTCTCTAATTCTCTCCTTCTCTCTTTCTTTCTCTCTCTCGGAGGACCTGAGCCCTAGGACCATGCCCCAGGACTACCTGACATGATGACTCCTTGCTGTCCCCAGTCCACCTGACCATGCTGCTGCTCCAGTTTCAACTGTTCTGCCTTATTATTATTCGACCATGCTGGTCATTTATGAACATTTGAACATCTTGGCCATGTTCTGTTATAATCTCCACCCGGCACAGCCAGAAGAGGACTGGCCACCCCACATAGCCTGGTTCCTCTCTATGTTTCTTCCTAGGTTTTGGCCTTTCTAGGGAGTTTTTCCTAGCCACCGTGCTTCTACACCTGCATTGCCTGCTGTTTGGGGTTTCTGTACAGCACTTTGAGATATCAGCTGATGTACGAAGGGCTATATAAATACATTTGATTTGATTTGATTTGATTTTGGTACCGGTACAGAGTCAACGTGGAGACTATATACAGGCGGTACCGGTACAGAGTCAATGTGGAGACCAGATACAGGGGTACCCGTACAGAGTCAATGTGCGTGGGCACTGGTTAGTCGAGGTAGTTGAGGTAATATGTACACGTAGGTAGTTATTAAAGTGACAATAAATAGATGATAACAGAGAGTAGGAGCAATGTAAAACAATGGAAATAGTCTGGGTAGCCATTTGATTAGATGTTCAGGAGTCTTATGGCTTGGGGATAGAAGTTGTTTAGAAGCCTCTTGTACCTAGACTTGGCGCAGTCTTGGAACAGTCTAAGACTAGGGTGGTTGGAGTCTTTGACAAATTTTAGGGCCTTCCTATCACACCGCCTGGTATAGAGATCCTGGATGGCAGGAAGCTTGGCCCCAGTGATGTACTCGGCCGGACGCACTACTCTCTATAGGGCCTTGCGGTCGGAGGCCGAGCAGTTGCCATACCAGGCAGTGATGCAACTAGTCAGCATGCTCTCAATTGTGCAGCTGTAGAACCTTTTGAGGACCCATGCCAAACCATTTCAGTCTCCTGAGGGGGAATAGGTTTTGTTGTGCCCTCTTCACAACTGTCTTGGTGTGCTTGGACCATGTTAGTTTGTTGGTGATGTGGATACCAAGGAACTTGAAGCTCTCAACCTGCTCCACTACAGCCCTGTCGATGTTAATGGGGGCCTCCATTTTCCTCCATTTCCTTTGTCTTGATCACGTTGAGGATCAGGCCTACCACTGTTGTGTCGTCTGCACACTTAATGTGTTGGAGTTGTGCCTGGTTGTCATGAGTGAAGAGGGAGTACAGGAGGGGACTGACCACACACCCCTGAGGGGCCCCGTGTTGAGGATCATCGTGGCGGATGTCTTGTTACCTACCCATACCACCTGGGGGCAGCCCGTCAGGAAGTCCAGGATCCAGTTGCAAAGGGAGGTGTTTAGTCCCAGGGTACTTAGCTTAGTGATGAGCTTTGAGGGTGCTTTGGTGTTGAACACTAGCATTCTCACATAGGTGTTCCTTTTGTCCAGGTGTGAAAGGGCAGAGTGATGTGCAATAGATATTGCATCATCTGTGGATCTATTAGGGCAGTATGCTAATTGGAGTGAGTCTAAGGTTTCTGGGATAATGGTTTTGTTGTGAGCCATGACCAGCATTTTAAAGCACTTCATTGCTACAAACCTGAGTGCTATAGGTCGGTAGTCATTTACGCAGGTTACCTTAATGTTCTTGGGCACACGGACTATGTTGGTCTGCTTGAAACATGTGGGATTTACAGACTGCCAGTTGGTCAAAGCATTCTCGGAGTACAGGTCCTGGTAATCCAACTTGCCTTGCAGCCTTGTGAATGTTGACCTGTTTAAAGGTCTTACTCACATCGGCCGTGGAGAGTATAATAACACAGTCGTCCTGAACAGCTGATGCTCTCATGCATGTTTCAGTGTTACTTGCCACGAAGTGAGCATAGAAGTAATTTAGCTCGTCTGGTAGGCTAGTGTCACTGGGCAGCACTCGGCTGTGCTTCCCTTTGTTGTCTGTAATAGTTTGCAAGCCCTGCCACATCCGACGAGCATCGGAGCCAGTGTAGTACGATTCGATCGTGGTCCTGTATTGATGCTTTGCCGGTTTGATGGTTCGTCAGAGGGCATAGCGGGATTTCTTATAAGCTTCCGGGTTAGAGTCCCGCTTACCCTTTAGCTCAGTGCGGATGTTGCCTGTAATCCATTGAGGTTGGAGTATGTGGGGACGATGTCATCGATGCACTTATTGATGAAGCCAGTGACTGATGTGGTGTACTCCTCAATGCCATCTGAAGAATCCCAGAACATATTCCAGTCTGTGCTATCAAAACACTCCTGTAGCTTAGCATCTGCTTCATCTGACCACTTTTTAATTGACCAAGTCATGGGTGCTTCCTGCTTTAATTTTTGCTTGTAAGCCGGAATCAGGAGGATAGAATTATGGTCAGATTTGCCAAATGGAGGGCAAGGGAGAGCTTGGTACATGTCTCTGTGTGTGGAGTACAGATGGTCTAGAGTTTTTTTTGTCTCTGGTTGCACCTTTAACATGCTGGTGGAAATTTGGTAAATGGATTTAAGTTTCCTTGCATTAACGTCCTCGGCCTATAGGAGCGCCCCCTGTGCATGAGCGTTTTCCTGTTTGCTTACAGCTTATTGAGTGCGTTCTTAGTGCCAGCATCTTAGTGCTAGCAATACAGATGTAAACTCTCTAGGTAGATAGTGTGGTCTACAGCTTATCATGAGATACTCTACCTCAGGCGAGAAAAACCTTGAGACTTCCTTAGATATCGTGCACCAGCTGTTGTTTACAAATATACATAGACCGCCACCCCTTGTCTTACCAGGGGTTGCTGTTCTATCCTGCTGATACAATGTAAAACCAGCCAGATGTATGTTGTTCATATCGTCATTTAGTCACGACTTAGTGAACATAAGATACTACAGTTTGTATTGTCCCATTGGTAGTTTAATCTTGCTTGTAGGTGATACATTTTATTTTCTAATGATTGCCTGTTTGCCAATAGAACAGATGGCAGTGGGATTTTACTCGCTTGCTTATGACTTCTCAGAAGGCAGCCCCACCTCCGGCCACTTTTTCTCCATCTTCTCTGTCACGGTAGTCGTAAGAACTTTGCCAAGTACGTAGAGTTCCACATTTTTAATATAAAGTGAAACTTAAGCAAAGCAAAACAATAAACGAACAACGAAACGTGACTACGTGGTGCACATACACAAACACAAAATAATATCCCACAAAACAGGTGAGAACAGCGAACCCTTAAGTATGATCTCCAATTAGAGACAACGATAATCAGCTGCCTCTAATTGGGAACCACACGCAATCCCAAAACATAGAAACAAAATGACTAGAACACCCCCCTAGTCACCCTAGTTACATTCTCTTCACGCAAATGACGAGGATTTGGGCCTTTTCCTGGGAAAGCAGTATATCCTTAACGTCGGACTCATCGGACTCGTAAACGGAAAAAGCTTCTACCAGTCCGTGGTGTATAATCGCTGTTCTCATGTCCAGAAGTTATTTTCAGTCATAAGAGACGGTAGCAGCAACATTATGAAAAAAATAAGTAAAAAAATGTATTACAATCAATGAAACAAAAATGAACAAAATAACCCAGTTGGTTAGGAACACGTAAAACGTGCCTCTCTGGTGCCATTCTTGTCAAGTTCTGACCTTTATTCCCTTTGTTTTGTCTTTATTTAGTATGGTCAGGGCGTGAGTTGGGGTGGGCAGTCTATGTTTGTTTTTCTATGTTTGGTTTCTGTGTTCGGCCTAGTATGGTTCTCAATCAGAGGCAGGTGTCGTTAGTTGTCTCTGATTAACAATCATACTTAGGTAGCCTGGGTTTCACTTTTGGTTTGTGGGTGTTTGTTTCCGTGTGAGTGTTTGTTGCCACAAGGTACTGTTTCGGTTTCGTTCATGTTCACGTTTTTTGTTTTGTATTTCATTGTGTTCAGTTTATGTCTTAAAATAAACATTATGGACACTTACCACGTTACGCATTGGTCCTCCGATCCTTCTCGCTACTCCTCCTCAGAAGAGGAGGAAGAATGCCGTTACAGAAACACCCAACAACCCAGGACCAAGCAGCGTGGTAACAGGCAGCAGCAGCAGGAGAGGCAGCGATACCTGGAGAGATGGACTTGGGAGGATATTAGACGGCAAGGGACCCTGGGCAACGCCGGGTGAATATCGCCGCCCCAAGGCAGAGCTGGAGGCAGCGAAAGCCGAGAGGCGGCATTATGAGGAGCTAGGTCGGCAGCGCGGCTGGAGGCCCGAGAGGCAGCCCTAAAAATTTATTGGGGGTGGCACACAGGGAGTGTGGCGATGTCAGGTACGAGACCTGCGCCAACTTCCCGTGCTTACCGGAGAGCAAGAGGGACCGGGCAGGCACCGTGTGGTGGAGCGCACAGTGTCCCCGGTGCGTGTGCATAGCCCGGTGCGGTACATTCCAGCTCCTTGTATCGGCCGGGCTAGAGTGGGCATCGAGCCAGGTGCCATGAAGCCGGCTCTACGCATCTGGTCTCCAGTGCGTCTCCTCGGGCCGGCGTACATGGCCCCAGCCTTACGCATGGTGTCCCCGGTTCGCCAGCACAGCCCAGTGCGGGCTATTCCACCTCGCGGGCACTGGCCAGGCTACGGGGAGCATTCAACCAGGTAAGGTTGGGCAGGCTCAGTGCTCAAGAGCTCCAGTGCGCCTGCACGGTCCGGTCTATCCGGTGCCACCTCCACGCACCAGCCCTCCGGTGGCAGCCCCCTGCACCAGGCTGTCTCTCCGTCTTCTCCCTACAGGTGCTCCCGCCTGTCCAGCGCTGCCAGAGCCTTCCTCCTCTCCTGAGCCGCCAGCGTCTCCCGTCTGTCCTGAGCCACCAGAGTCTCCCGTCTGTCCTGAGCCGCCGGAGTCTCCCGTCTGTCCTGAGCCGCTGGAGTCTCCCGTCTGTCCTGAGCCGCCGGAGTCTCCCGTCTGTCCTGAGCCGCCGGAGTCTCCCGTCTGTCCTGAGCCGCTAGAGTCTCCCGTCTGTCCTGATCCTCCGGAGTCTCCCGGCTGTCCTGAGCCGCCGGAGCCACCAGTCAGCCAGGAGCCGCCAGAGCCACCAGTCAGCCAGGAGCCGCCAGAGCCGCCAGTCAGCCAGGAGCCGCCAGAGCCGCCAGTCAGCCAGAAGCCGCCAGAGCCGCCAGTCAGCCAGGAGCCTCCAGGGCCGCCAGCCAGCCAGGATCCGCCAGAGCCGCCAGTCAGCCAGGACCTGTCAGAGCCGTCAGTCAGCCAGAAGCTACCAGAGCCGCCTGTCATGCCGGCGATGCCGGAATCGCCCTTCACTCCGGAGCTGCCGGAGTCTCCCGCCTGTCTGGCGCTGCCGGAGTCTCCCGCCTGTCCGGCGCTGCCGGAGTCGTCCTTCACTCCGGCGCTGCCGGAGTCTCCAGCCTGTCCGGCACTGCCGGAATCTCCCGTCCATTCGGGACCCATGGCTAGGGTCCCCAGTCGGAGGTCGGCGGCGAGGGTCGCTGCTCATAAGAGGCCACGGGGGCGGTTGAGGAGGCGGACAAAAACTGTGGTGAAGTGGGGTCCACGTCCCGCACCAGAGCCGCCACCGCAGACAGACGCCCACCCAGACCCTCCCCTAAAGGTTCAGGTTTTGTGGCCGGAGTCCGCACCTTTGGGGGCGGTACTGTCACGTTCTGACCTTTATTCCCTTTGTTTTGTCTTTATTTAGTATGGTCAGGGCGTGAGTTGGGGTGGGCAGTCTATGTTTTGTTTTTCTATGTTTGGTTTCTGTGTTCGGCCTAGTATGGTTCTCAATCAGAGGCAGGTGTTGTTAGTTGTCTCTGATTGAGAATCATACTTAGGTAGCCTGGGTTAACTTTTGGTTTGTGGGTGTCTGTTTCCGTGTGAGTGTTTGTTGCCACCCGGTACTGTTTCGGTTTCGTTCATGTTCACGTTTTTTGTTTTGTATTTCATAGTGTTCAGTTTATGTCTTAAAATAAACGTTATGGACACTTACCACGCTGCGCATTGGTCCCCCGATCCTTCTCGCTACTCCTCCTCAGAAGAGGAGGAAGAATGCCGTTACAATTCTACAATTGTAGATGTATGGCTCATCAGGCTCAGGTAGAATTAGGCTTTCATTTTCATGCTGATCAAAGCTCAAATCAAATCCAGACATATTTATATGCTTTAGACACTTTCTGTTTTGTAGGGAAATACCAGGGAGAAAAGGGATTTATTCTCAGGTTTGAACATTTGTAAAATACCGGTAAAATATTAAACCCTAGTGAAGACCCATGCTTCTAGTGAAGACCCAAGCTAGATTTTTTTGCCTGATGCTCAGCAGAACAGACTGTTGTTTCTCCTGTATGCCTGAAGCCTGTATATACACATATTTAACAAACACACATGCATATGCACACTCGTATGCATGAACACACACACACACACACACACACACACACACACACACACACACACACACACACACACACACACACACACACACACACACACACACAGTGAAAACAGCTTTCATTCACGCACAGAGACACATACAGCACACGTGCAGCACACGTACACATGTCCAGCATGACGTTGGCAAGCCCTCTAAATCATTCTTTATAACGGTGTCACCAGAAATAATGAAAAAATAATACGTTACCATAACTCCTGTGGTTTGTATTGGAGAAAATCTCACTAATGCAAAAGCTTAGCACAGCCAAATGGCATTTTATTGCAATGTGTCTGTGATTAATTTCTTCTGTAAAAGGAGCATTTATAAATGGGAGTTATCCTCCGTCACTTAATAGCGTTCAATTAATCACCGTCCCGAGCAAAGTTGCTACCAAAATAATGACAATTTAATAACACTCCAAGTACAGGGGAGCCAGATGACCTAGCGTTTATAAATGTCAGTGGTCTGGGCCGTAATCTTCAGTGACAGGGAAACATGTGCTAGTCCCAGCAGTGTCTGCTTCTATGTAATGCAACAAATGCACCATCCCCATAGTGAGCAGGCTATGAATAACTGTGATAATCACACAACAATGGCTTCATTTATCAACCTACAGTATGAAGAGAGCTTATGTAGTAGCGATTAGGTTGCCTGCCTGGGATGCCTGCCTTTCTGTTTTCTGGTCTGTTCTGGGTTCTGTTTCATAGGGCAGGGAGGACGGAACAGGTCAGAACAGAACAGAAAGGGACACAACAGCCATTGAACATTTGTAAAATACCGGTGAAGACCCATGCTTCTAGTGCCTGCCTGCCTGCCTGCCTGCCTGCCTGCCTGCCTGCCTGCCTGCCTGCCTGCCTGCCTGCCTGTCTGTCTGTCTGTCTGCCTCTGTGTTTTCTGCTCAATTGTGGGTCTGTTTGATTGGGCAGGGAGGGAGGACGGGACAGAACAGAAGAGGACACAAGAGCCTGTCTGTCTGTCTGTCTGACTGTCTGACTGTCTTTGTTTTCTGGTCTGTTGCAGGGTTAGTTTCAGTGGGCAGGACAGGAGAGCCTGCTTGGTCCGATGCCTACAGGATGATGTCAGAGGTGTCATCGAGGACATCTGCTCTTTCTCACTGTCTGTCCTTCATGCACGCAGACACACATTCACACATACACTCACATGTATTTTGGAAGCATTGTTTAATCAACCCTCTTCATTACAGTTTGACAGGGGACGCCTCGCCCTTCTGTGGTAATGTAGCCATAGCATAAGACAATTGACTGTAACAGCTCTTCCTGTGCACCTTGCAGCCCATCACGTTTTAAGTGTAAGAGTGTACTGTATGAGGCCATCTCCTTCACAGTGTAGGTCCCCAGCATGTCCGAGTGGAACAGCCCATCATGGGCAGTCTGTCAGGCCCATGACAAACTGCTTCCCTGTATTGTACCAATGACACAACTACAACAATCCCTTAAATGATGAAAGTGACTTCTGCTGCCCTAAACAATGCTAACAGCCACACTGTAACTATGAATAGATGTGATGATGGAAAGGGATGACTCCCATCCTAAGGGGAAAAGGTGTAGCTGTAACTGTGATACTTTATTTAGATATTTCACCATCCTTGTTATGTAGTATCTCTACCATTGTGTGGAACGTTCAGAATGCAATCTGGTAGCACATTGTAGCACATTGTGTAACCAATCGGCTATTATGTGTATGTTAACTTGTTAGCAACTGTACAGCAGAAGAGAGAAAATAGGAACTATGTGAACTTGATCTGTTTGTCTGGCCTGTCCTTCCTGGGTATGACCGATAGCTTTGCGAATGAGAGGGAGAGAGAGGAAGAGAGAGGGAGAGAGAGGGAGAGAGAGAGAGAGAGAGAGAGAGAGAGAGAGAGAGAGAGAGAGAGAGAGAGAGAGAGAGGGTGGCTGGTGGGACATGACGAAAGGTCACAGTGAAATGGTAAATGATTCTCCTCTTGGCTACCATGGTAATATCCAGTAACTATCCCCTTCTTCCTCTTCATGTAGGACAGAGGCAGAATCACTCTCTCCTTACACAGGGTCCTGGTGAAAAGTAGTGCACAATAAAGGGAATAGGGTGCTATTTGTGACTCAGTCCCAGACTTCACTGTGTTTAGCCCAGGACCTGGCTGCATGAGGTTTAGCGCAGGTCACAGAGTTGGTGAGGTACATCCTTTATCTTAGCACTGGGAGGGCAGCGGTAGGGTGGAGCAGGGTTATGACTAACACAGTGATGGATTCTGGCAGGGTTTAAACCTACAGATCCAGCCTCTTCTGGTGGTTCTGACCTGGTGGTTTTGACCTATGCTGTGTGAGAGGAATGCCGTGCATGTCCTCTCTCTAACGGGCTGACATCCTGCTCCATGCTTCAAAAGGAGTCTGATGCTGGGTGCAAGAGGATCTCTGCTCCACTAACCAGAGCACCCACTGGTGGGAGTGGCCATTTGTATTGTCCTTTATTGTATTGTTTTGTTGTTTTAATAAAAAAATATATATATTTAAAAGATGACCTCTGCTTCTATTACCATGATTGGATGAATGAATAAATGAAAGACTGAGCCTTATGCTCTGGCAGTAGAAACACTTATGGTCAGGACAGAGGGATCAAACATCTGAAGAAGAGAGATGCTGATAGGTTGGTTTATTATTGATCTTTACATTAAGGTTGTCTGTGGAGGAAAAGGTGTGGAGGCTCTGTGTTTGAAGCAACTGTTCTACCACTGGTCGAGCCCAAACACAAAGCACCAATCACACCTCAATCTGAACTGATCACATTCTCCGTATCCACACGACCTCTTGACCCTGGTGTAAATAACACAACTTTTAAAAAGCCACAAGCAAACCCATTGTTTTCTAGCCCACTCTACTAACATCTCATGCTTGGTGGGTTCTGTTACGTAAGACAGATTGTAGGGCCTGTGGTTGTAGAAGAAACTGGTGAACTATACCCCAGGCTAGATTACTTTGTGTGACATTAAAGGGCCACTCTAAAAGGTACAACAGTGTGGTAAATAGCCGGCATAATGTAAAGTGTTTAACAGAATTGGCTCTCATTTTCACTTTCACGGCTGGTGGAAGGCACTCAGGCAGTCGAGAGGAGCTCTTTCACATGTTAATCATTGATGGGGACTGTTTAAGAACAAAAAACGTTGTGCAGGACAAGTGTAAAGGGCAGACAAAGCCCCCACTGAACTATTCCCAACTGACACCATGATCATAATAATATTCTGGGCTTCATAAGATTGGCTGTTTGTGAATGTGGCTTTCGGGGAGAGTTTACAAGGGCTGTCTTGTTGTTATTTTTGTGTATAAGCGCAGAATGATTATGTGGCGTGTTTATTCTGGTAACTAACATGTGTTTGTGTGGGCTGGGGCTGTAAGAGGCTGTAAGGCATCACATCTGTTGCTTCCCATTTTGCCTTATGCGACAGGATTTGCAATCATAGCCCTCCTTAGGGTGTGTGTTCTGTGTACACCATCCTCTTTTATTCACGTTTTTATATTCATAAAATATAAATACAATTATACATTATGGAACATTTGCTGCCAACTATCCAGAAAATGTGTTTCTGGTCTTTTGCTCCTTTATGGTTTTCACCAGCAGGGAGGAGACAAGCTTGGCCGGGTCCCTGATAGAGATTTATACAGGTTTCATGGGTGAATATGTGCAAGTGTGTCAGGTTTATTTCCTACTTCACTGAGAGAAAGTGGGGGGAAAGTACGAGATCAGGCATTTTTTTGGTTCCACGTCCCCATGTTCCCATAAGGGTGGGTTAGCGTTTCAGTGCCTAATGATAATTACGATGAATTCTCGCGACTAACCCTCAACGATGGGTGGAAGTTTGAGGTAAATGTTGGGGAGAGGAGGTATTTGTGACCTGCTGGATTGAAACGGAGACAGATTGCAGCAGCAAGGTGTTGATAATGCTGTAAGATTAATGCCTCAGCCACGAATAATCACCCTTATCCCCCGTTCTCCCCTCAGCAGATAGAATTGTTCAACTTCCCTGACTCCTGCCCACAGCAAGATGAATGGCACACGTGGTGCTGCTGTCAGAGTGGACACACACACACACACACACACACACACACACACACACACACACACACACACACACACACACACACACACACACACACACACACACACACACACACACACACAGGGTGAAAACAGCTTTCATTCAAAGTGCAGTTAATCCCACCATCTCTCCTCCAGTCATTTCCATTCTCCTTTTTCTGTTGTGGATCTCTCTGCTCCTCTCCTTCCCCTCCTGTGTTTCTCTAGTTCACTATGGTCTAGCTTTCTGACATGCGTGCAAATTGGCAAATTACTGGATGGTGGCTGTCACTAGGCAGATTCCTGTGGTCACAAGAGGGCTGAGGGAGGTGTGGAGTCTGGGAGGTGCTAGCATGGAGGGTTGACACTATGGGGTGGACGTTAGCCCTAGTTTCCCTGTCTTAACATTGTTAACGTGGGCTGGTCTGATTGACACACTGCTGGTTTGAAAGGGCCAGCCCCCTGTCTCTCTTCTCTGTGTGCTATAGGGATCTAGGAGGGCCTTCCTCCCCCAACCTCCCCAAAGCCTTCCCATCTCTCCTTTGTGTTTCCCTCTCCTTCAAGTTGTTCTTCCCCTCCACTTCATTTGCCTCAGAGGCCCATGCAGAGTTGTCATGGTTTAGGGGAGAGAGGAGACCCCCTGGTTTTCTCCCCTACTCTTTTCTCATCTTCTCAGGCAGAGTAGATACACTATATATACAAAAGTATGTGGACACCCCTTCAAGTGGATTCGGATAGTTCAGTCACACCCGTTGCTAACATGCGATTTCCATATACAAACATTGGCAGTAGAATGGCTTTACTGAAGAGCTTAGTGACTTTCAACGAGACACCGTCATATGATGCCATTTTTCCAACAAGTCAGTTTGTAAAATGTCTGCCCTGCTAGAGCTATCCCGGTCAACTGTAAGTGCTGTTATTGTGAAGTGGAAACGTCTAGGAGCAACAACGGCTCAGTCACAAAGTTGGACCGCTGATTGCTGAAGTGTGTAGTGTGCAAAAATCGTCTGTCCTCGGTTGCAACATTCAATACCGACTTTCAAACTGCCTCTGGAAGCAATGTCAGCACAAGAACTGTTGGTTGGGAGCTTAGCGAAATGGGTTTCTATGGCTGAGCAGGCGCACAAGCCTAAGGTCACCATGCACAATGCCAAGGGGCGGCTGGAGTGGTGTAACGCTCGCCACCATTGGACTCTGGAGCATCTGGCAGTCCGACGGACTAATCTGGGTTTGGCGGAATGCTACCTGCCCCAATACATGGTGCCAACTGTAAAGTTTGGTGGAGGAGGAAAAAAGGTATGTTTTTCATGGTTTCATGGTTTGGGCTAAGCCCCTTGTTCCAGTGAAGGGAAATCTTAACCCTACAGCATACAATGACATTCTAGATAATTCTCTGCTTCTAACTTTGTGGCAACAGTTTGGGGAAGGCCCTTTCCTGTTACAGCATGACATTGCCCCCATGCACAAAGAGAGGACCATACAGAAAGTGTTTGTCGAGATTGTTGTGGAAGAACTTGACTGGCCTGCACAGAGCCCTGACCTCAACCCCAATGAACACCTCTGGGATGATTGGAACACCGACTAAGAGCCAGGCCTAATCACCCAACATCAGTGCCCGACCTCACTAATGATCTTGTGGCTGAATGGAAGTAAGTCCTCGCAGCAATGTTCCAACATCTAGTGGAAAGCCTTCCCAGAAGAGTAGAGGCTATTATAGAGGCAAAGGGGGGGCCAACTCCATATTAATGCCCATGATTTTGGAATGAGATGTTCGACAAGCAGGTGTCCATATACTTTTGGTCATGTAGTCTAGCACTCGTCATCAAATCCCAGCCATCCCTAGCCACCAAGCCCTATTCCAGGCCTGAGCATCAGGCAGGGGTCTGGGTCAGTCCTGGGTGGAAACAGCATGGAGGTGTTATTCCAACAGTGGCCAGGCCAGGGACCCTCCTCAGCCTCCTCTCTGTGTCAGGTCCCCTCCAGCTGATCCCCAAAAAGGATGTCTCACTTCAAAGGAGCAGGAAGCATGTGTGGCAGATTTGACTTCTGGGTAAATAATGCTGCTGAGACACTGTTTGTCTCTGACCTGTACTGGAGTCAATGAGACTGGAGGACTAGGAGATACATAATGAGAGAGGGAGGGGGAGGGAGATGGAGGACTAGGAGATACATAATGAGAGAGGGAGGGAGGACTAGGAGATACATAAGAGAGAGGGAAGGGGAGGGAGATGGAAGACTAGGAGATACATAATGAGAGAGGGAGGGGGAGGGAGATGGAGGACTAGGAGATACGTAATGAGGGAGGGACATGGAGGGAGATGGCTGACTAGGAGATACGTAATGAGAGCGGGAGGGGGAAGAAGATGGAGGACTAGGAGATACACAATGAGAGAGGGAGGGAGGACTAGGAGATACATAATGAGAGAGTGAGGGAGGACTAGGAGATACATAATGAGAGAGGGAGGGAGGACTATGAGATACATACTGAGAGAGGGAGGGGGAGGGAGATGGAGGACTAAGAGATACATAATGAGAGAGGGAGGGAGGACTAGGAGATACATAATGAGAGAGTGAGGGAGGACTAGGAGATACATAATGAGAGAGGGGGAGGGAGGACTAGGAGATACATCATGAGAGAGGGAAGGGGAGAGAGATGGAGGACTAGGAGATACATAATGAGAGAGGGAGGGAGGACTAGGAGATACATCATGAGAGAGGGAAGGGGAGAGAGATGGAGGACTAGGAGATACATAATGAGAGAGGGAGGGAGGACTAGGAGATACATAATGAGAAAGGGAGGGGATAGGGAGATGGAGGACTAGGAGATACATAATGAGAGAGGGAGGGAGGACTAGGAGATACATGATGAGATAGGGAGAGGGAAGGAGATGGAGGTCTAGGAGATACATAATGAGAGAGGGAGGGAGGACTAGGCGATACATAATGAGAGAGGGGAGATGGAGGACTAGGAGATACATATTGAGAGAGGGTGGGAGAGAGAGAGATGGAGGGATGGAGGGAGGGAGGGAGGGAGGGAGGAATTGGAGATACATAATGACAGAGGGAGGGAGAGGGAGATGGAGGACTAGGAGATACATAATGAGAGAGGGAGGGGGAGGGAGATGGAGGACTAGGAGATACATAATGAGAGATGGAGGGAGGGAGATGGAGGGAGTGAGAGAGAGATGGGGGAGGGAGGGAGGTACAGTAGGTAGGGATACGGAGAGAGAGACAGATGGAAGGCTGGAGATGGAGGGAGAGAGAGAGATGGAGAGAGAGAGACGGAAGCACGGAGAGGGAGATGAAAGGAGTGAGAGACAGATGGTAAGAGGGAGAAGGAGATGGAGGGAGAGAGAGAGATGGAGGGAGGGAGAGGGATACAGAGAGAGAGAGACAGATGGAAGGTGGGAGATGGAGGGAGAGAGATGGAGGGAGGGAGGGGGAGACAGAGAGAGAGACAGATGGAAGGTGGGAGATGGAGGGAGACAGAGAGATGGCCGGAGAGAGAGGTGGCGGGAGAGAGAAACAGATGGTAGGAGGGAGAAGGAGATGGAGGGAGAGAGAGATGGAGGCACGGAGAGGGAGATGAGGGAAGGGAGAGGGAGATGGAGGGAGAGAGAGATGGAGGCACGGAGAGGGAGATGAGGGAAGGGAGAGGGAGAGGGAGATGGAGGGAGAGAGAGAGAGAGAAGTTTCACCAACTGGTCGTGTGACTGTGAACCATGGTGAGGCCACACAGTGTGCTTGAAATGAGTTTTGCAGCATCACTGCTGAGTCTATTAACTACAACCACTGTACTTATCCTCACCCCTACAGTATACTCAGTCATTCATATTTTGCAGGCTATAGGCTAGGCTATCCTTGATGTTTGCTGTATATAGGAAATATATAAATATATATGGAAAGCAAAACATGTCTATTTTCCTTCTGGACAAACCCCCCTCCTGCTCTGCAGTGGTTGGACTGATTCATTTTAACCCTCACTGTTAGCCCCTCACAGGCCTTGTGTACGTGTGTGTGCCTGTGTGTGTCTGCCATCCTAATGGCTAGTGTTTAAGGTGAGAGTGGAGGAAGTGGTGGTTTAGGGAGGGAACCCTTATGGAGCTGTTTTAATTAAGGTGGAGACGACACCTCTTCTCCCTCTTCTCTCCTGCTCATCTTTCACCTGGGAGACACAGGGGAACTGTGACACCGGCCCTGCTGGCATGCCTCTGATTAAAGCAGGGCCTCATTTACCACGGCCCGCTGTCAACAAAACACCACTAATGGCATTAAGCCCAGGCCTGGGGGCCAACCGGGGCCACGGGACCAAACCTAGGGGACAATCCCCACAGAGGCTCAAATGAGAGAAAACAAATTTAGCCTAATCTCTGATACGGGAGCCTAATCTCCCACTGATATTATCTGGTAGGAGGACTCATGTGTTTTGTTACGTTACAGGGAGCATGGCCTATGTGTGTGTGTGTGTGTGTGTGTGTGTGTGTGTGTGTGTGTGTGTGTGTGTGTGTGTGTGTGTGTGTGTGTGTGTGTGTGTGTGTGTGTGTGTGTGTGTGTGCGTGTGCGTGCGTGTGCAGGGGCAGATAAAGGCTTTTTTCTCTGGGGCCTGGCATTTGTGGTGAGGTTAGTTGGTTTGTCTATGATGCCTTTCTGAAGGTGATTTAGGCTGCTTTGTGGTAGGTGGATGTTCTCTGGACAGTCTACCTTTCTTCTCAGAAACCTGTCACTGACCCCTCTCTGTCAGATCAGACCTCATTCCTGTTCTGTCACCACCTGAGGGGGACTGGGCATGAGCCCTGTTCAACCCTGTCTCTCCGTTCCCCATTCTAACTATGACCTCATACATGTCCCCTACTCTTCATCCATCACTTCCTCTATAGTGGCTGGGAAACGGACATTCTACAAATAGCTGTGTTAACCCTTTGAAGGTTAGGAGAACAAGGCCTTTGTGTCCTTAAACACTTAGAGAACACTCAGAGCTGGAATCCTGACCATGAGGGTTGTGTCAGCCCGTCTGTTAACACCATAGCTCCTCTTGTCCATGTCACTACTGTGTGTTAGTCTGCCCGGGCTGACTAACACACACACACACAAACACACACACACACACACACACACACACACACACACACACACACACACACACACACACACACACACATACACACACACCCACACACACACACACACACACACACACACACACACACACACACACACACACACCGGGCTATGATCGCTACGCAACTCTACCAACCATCGGCTGAAATAACTCTATTGGCAATAACTCCCTCTCCTGCTGGCCACTGCTCCACCACGGCTCCCACTACACATTTCGAGATGTTACATATTTAACATGAGCAGTAGGGTAGTATAAAGTTTAATGCTAAAGCGAGGTCACTTTTCTTTGGTGCTCAATATGCTTTTTACAGTCTTCTTATTAGTCGGCCCAGTGAGGAAAACTTCACTGCAGTCTTTTATTGATTTATGTCAATAGCCATTAGGTTGGCATTGCCTTTTCCTCTGTTTAATAGCGACATGCATCAGGCTGGAGGCTGCCTTAAAAGACCCAGGGATAATAATGTGATGATTAATTAGGAAAGTTAGTTTCTTGTAAAGTGACAGCTCTTCTTTAAGCGAGGCTGTAAACTTTTATTGGAGCATACAGCTGACCTCAAATTGGAAATTTGTGTTGGAAGCAGCCTGTCTCTCTCACCATTACTGCTCCTGCCTGTTGTTCATTTTATATCTGTCTATAAAAAACAGTGGGAGAGAGGGGCTATGGGAGGGCAGGGTAGGGGGCGTGTTCTACACGCGACAACACTCTCCCTAAAGGGGCTCCCTAAAGTTGACCCACGATGTGGAGCCATCAACCCACCTTGGTCATCATCTTAGAGACACATTAAATATGTTCTAATCAATACATTTCCACCCAATGATTTCATCCAGAAAAACATTAGGAGGTTCTTGTACTACACTTGAGTTTCAGGAGTCCTTTTTTATGCACACATACATTTCCAAGCAATTATCTTGATGAAAACATCCACTCCTTGATGCTAAAACAGCCATGGGGATGTCAGAGGTAGCCCTTAGTGGTGGAGTAACATCAGTGTTAGCTGTGCTAGGCTATGGCGCTAACGCTATGCTAAAACACTAGTGCTAACATAGGCTATGCTAGCTCCACTCTGTACGGTTGGACCTCTGCCTCTCCCTGACACCACTAGTACTCCACTTTCCACTGCAGGGGTGGCCCTCTCCCTGGGCCTTCCCAGTGTTTATAGAGAAGCCAGTGTAATGTGAAGAGGCAGAGGAGGAAGGGCACACTGTGGCTCCTTGATTACCTCCCTGGGGAGCCCTAACCGTGGAACCACTTAAAAGATAATGCCCAAATTATGTTTTCAAACTCCTGGCCGCCTAGTTGGCCGAGTTGAAACAAAATCACTGATGTAAAGGAAATGGGACTTGAATTGCACTGTTTACAGTCGTTGGATGTTCACACATAAGAAGCAAATTCCAACATAAACATTCACTTAGTGCATGTACATCTAAATGCTATTAATAAAGCCCTTTTATCTTCTCCTCTGGAGTGTGGCCCCTGAGGCCGCTAGTGGTAATCTGGCCCTCACTCACTAGCTGGCTAACTCTCTCTCTCTCTTCTCTCATGCTATCCATTTTCTCTTTCACACGTTCTCTCTCTCTCTCTTCTCTCATGCTATCCATTTTGTCTTTCAAACTTTTTTTCTCTCTCTCTATCCCTCTCTCGCTCTCCTCTGTGTGTCATTCTGGCAAAGCCTAGGCCTCTGGGCCACGGATTCCTATTCCCAAATATCCCATTTGCTCTCTGAGGCCTCTTGTAAAGTACTGAGAGCTCATTCTAGCCCTCCTTTTTACCCTTCCATTCCCCAGACTGTTGTACACACCACAGAGATGTTTGGCCCTAGTAAAACCTGTGATGTCCCCGTAGTTGGAGAGGGTTTAACTGCTGCTTTCCTTGGCTCTCTGCAGGCTCTCTCCATCTCTGTCCCCTTCTCTCATGCAGAGGACAGTGATGTTCCTATGGTTCTCACTTACATATTGTTGCTCTACTGATAGATCAGTTCTGACAGAGTGAAGGCCTGTGTCTTTCTCATGCAGCCCCATCTTCTCAAGGATTGTTTTTCTTATTCCTGTCGACAGAAAGTTGTTTCTGCTGTCTCCGCTCTCTGCGTGTCCACGACAGGAGTGCTTCCTGCAGTGTGTGTGTGTGTGTGTGTGTGTGTGTGTGTGTGTGTGTGTGTGTCTCTCGCTCTGAGTGTGCGTGTCTGTGTGTCTGTGTGTGCAGCCTGGTCACTCAGCAGCGTGTGTGTATGCGTGCGTGGATGCGTGTGTGTGTGTTTGTGTGTATCCGTGTGTGTGCTTACGGATGTGTGTGTGCGTACTTCAGTGTTAGAGCGAGGCTGCTTTTATCTCAGTGCCAAGTGTGGAGAAACAGTATCCTCTTATGAAGGACTGCCTTTTGTGCTGCTCTGGGGTTCCCACTCTCACTCAGCTCTGAAGAGCCAAAAACCTCCATCTGATGTTCAGATCTCTGTTATTTGTTCATGAAACTACAACTGAGAAAAGCCTTACCTGAGGGACCAGTCCACTCATCTCCTCATACACCATGTGGACACGTCAACATGAAGGGCCAGTCTGCTCCTTTGCTGTCCTAATCTACTCTTAATTTATTGCCAGTGACCAGCGTCTGACTTTACTTTGCTTCTCTTTGTAAACAAAATGCAGCTTGGTTTCATAAAGTCTTATACAGGAAGTCTGTACGTGCAATATCCTGTTTGGGCCAAGGTAGTGCGAACTGAACTGGCAGTTCCATATTTCAGCCCTGAGTCCTTGAGATGCAGAGTAGCAGCTCAGCGCTCTGTGTTGCTGTGTTGGTGTCAGGCGACCATCTTGAGTGTGTGTGTCTCGGTCACTGTTGTCTCGTGGTTTGGTCCGGTCTCGAAGCAGATGGTGGCACAGTTTAGTGCGAGTCACACACAAGCAGCACACCGTGGCACAGATTTCCCATCATAACACATCTTGTAAGGCCTCTGACAGACAGCACACACGCTCTCTCTCCGGCCTTATCCCCACTTGTCACACGGACGTGCCTGACCTCATTCACATAGGTTAGCGCTCTCCTATTGCCAGAGCTTGACATTTCCTCTCCACTGGATACATTCACTTTCCCTTCTACAATGGCTTTGGTTTAAAGATGAGGCATTTAACCACTTTAAGGTGCTGTGTACCACCGACACGAGCCCTACAGCCGAACAACTCTGATTAACTCTGAAGTGTAATGTTCATCAGGACTTAAGTTTAGCGTTCATGTTTTTACGATTCGTTTTTTATTAGTGTGATAGCCGATTGCCTTTTGGCTTTCATGAAACAAAATGGCCGACTTTGCATCACTTCTTGTATATGAAATCCAATACGGCTGTGTCAGAAGGTGCTGCAAACTTATTATGAGGTCTGTGGTGTTAGTTCTTTATCACAGCTCTGTTGCTTCATACTCAACATGGAAATACATCATGGCTGCAAGAGGTTGCTTTGAATCTGTACTCTTACTTTTTATTCTCACAACACTACACAGAACATATCTAGACACTGAAATAAATATTTATTAAATACAAGTAACTTTTCTCTCAACAGCTGCATAGAATTTGATATAAGTGGGCAAATTCCAGGAATGGCTCTTTTTAAAATTTTATCTGGGAATACAGCATCAACTTCAGGGGAAAGTTATATATTTTTCTAACATAAAATGCAAAACATCAACATTGGATACAGTATATGATCATATATATGATATATATGATATGATCATATATATGATCATATCATTATTATGTTAGAATAAACTGGAATCAACAAATAGTAACATACTGTATTTTGTAAGTACTAGCAACACGGTCTCATTAGAATATGTCAAATACTAGATGCATAAATACTCACAACAAACATAAAGAGTGAATTCCTACCTTTCAACTGTCACCTTTTTCATAGAGTACCATATCTAAATGGATGTGTTTTTATAGAGGCCTCTCTCTGAGTCTTGAAAAAAACTCTTGTCTGACTGTTTGATTGACAGGGGTGGCATTGGAGCGGGCTGGCCAGGACAGAGCCTATATCCTTTACACCAGCTGGAAGTAGAGTAGGGGCCGGCTGGAAATGGCATCTCCCGGGAAAAGCCAACAACTGGCCATCACCCCGGCCATTCGTCTTCATCAATCAACCTGCGTTTGTTGACCAAGCAACATGATGTCACTATTCATTTCATGCATTTCCTTAACGGGGTCCGAGAGAGATGGGGGGAGAGCACTACCCTCTCAGTAGGCATTTCCTGTCCCCTGTTGCATTGTGGGATATGTCTGTTTCCTCTAAAGCGATCAGTTGTACTTTTCAAAGTTTTCTTCATTACTGTCTACCCATTTCCCCCTCATGAGATGTTTGCTTTGCTTGGTCAATAGTGACATTAGTGGTAAGCAGCTTGGCTGTGTTTGTAGCCTTCTTATGTGAATACTAGTGATGATTTCCATTTATTTTGCCGAGGTATACACTGAATTGAATGTACTGAACGGTTTGATCAAATCTCAGATTTGTTGAACAGATACTTCCGCCACTGTGCTCAGATCAGCACATTAGCGTTTCATTTGAAAGAATGGTGTCAGTGTGTTGACAAGCCGATGAGAAGTTGGTGGCTTCTAAGGGAAAATGTTTAAAGAGGATAAATGCCTTAGGACTCTAACTGTCTGTCTTATTTTCCTGATTGTAGTTTATTTCTGGTGATTATGAAAAGCTGCTTGAAACAGGCTTTGGGGATGTTGATTTATTAGCTTCACATGAAAAGGGCCTCTTCGCACCATGATTCCACACAAATACCTAATGTTATCTCATCTGACTCCTGTGTCTGTATTTACTGGTTACATGCATTGCTTTTATTTCATCCCTTTGATTATTTCATAGAAAGTGGAAGGGAGTGGCAAATTATATTATTGTTTTTGCTCTCTCTCACTCCCACCCCTCTCTCTCTCTCTCTCCCTCTCCAACTTTCTCTCCTCTAGCTTTAAGAGGCTTAGCCCCAGCTTAGCGCCCAGGTCAACCTGCCCTTTGCCCTTCATCTGTCAGCCTTTTGATCTGCTGCCAGCCTGGCCGCTCGCTCGCTACGCCCTGCCTTTAACGTGGCGTCTGGAGGTCAGGGGAGGGCACCGCTTCAGGACCCCTAACCCCCTCTTCACCCCTCCCTCCACCTTCCCCTCCACAACCCCCCACCCACCACCTTTACAGATGTGGCTGTCTCTAGTGCCCCCCTCCACCCCACCTCAATCCCCATGCCCCCTGCCCCAGTGTCCATTATTATTTTATAGTTTGGTTCTGCATTCCTTTACCTCAGCCTGTGGTAGGAGGCAGCCTTTTGGCTTTATTGCTTACACATGTCCCTGCTTCTCTCCCTTAGAGGGGGAGACAAAACACAGAGAGGAGGATGGCCAATGGGGGCCGGCGGGCTAAACTTGAACTAATCGTCAGGGGGCCGGAGAGTTGCGGTGCCTTAGTCCTGTGCCAGCGGGGTTTCAATTTGTAGAGGCATAAACAGATACTAAAGCCACAGTAATGGCACAGTGATTTATCAAGCCAGTTCACATCAAATTATCACAGCGCCCCCCTACTGTCAGGCCTAATAATGCCCCCTGAGCCCCCTCAGCCTGGGCCCTGTCTCATAGCTGCACCCTGGTCACAGTTCATTACTGAGTGCTCAAACATGTGTCCTTCTGTCTGGTTTCCCTCTGAGCGTGACGCCTCACACCAGTCAATGATCATTCCGGACACACACTCATGAGAATCAGGAGGCTTTTAGGTTTAAGTGAGGGTTTGTGTGTGTGTGTGTATGTGTATGTGTGTGTGGTAATTCATATAATAATCCAGTTTTTATGTTGACAGTATGTAGTATTATAATATCACACACATGTTATCTATACTTCACTCTTTCTCTGCTCCTCACCTGGCATGTATAACAAAAGCCCTTTAAAGTTTGCTATGGAAAAACAAGAGACAGAAAAAAGTCAAGTTGAATAGTGTACATGAGTATAGGTCAGAAATGTAACAGAATCTATCTTGAAATAAACAGATTATTTTTCTGTAGTGAAGCCATGTTTCAATTTCATTTTGCACCAGAACACTGCGTCGGCTTTTGATCCTTCTCAGCGTGGCCCAACACATGGACAATATATCTTTCAAAGATAAAGGTAAAAATGTGCTCTGCTCCGTTGACTGATGATGTCATCCAGTCGCGGGGATGTGCTGGAAGCCAAGCCTGGGAGAAAGACAAACTTTCACTAGAAAGGCTATCCAAGGGATCACAGGGGTGATCTCGGAGCGATTGGTGAAATCAATTACACATTGTCCAAACTGTGATTCCTCCTGTAGGGACTTCATCTCCAGGGCCTTCTGTTAGGGATCATCCACGATGAGGTCCGACATTGTTTTCCCCCTCTCTGGTGTCCACTCCGCTAGTCCTTCACTCTTCTACTACTCGAACCCCTCTCCCCTATCCTCGGCCAGTGTCTCCCTCCCTCCCCTCCACTTCGCTACATTTGTGTGCTGCTTACAATTCAGTGGAGACCCATTCGTCATCATTTGCCGGCGTATCTGTCTTGAGCGCCTGCGCTTTGATCACCTTACATCTGTTCTACATTTAACCTTCTGTAATGCTGTTGCTCCAAAACTATTACCTGGCTTTACAAAGGAACGGTGTGATTGGAGACCTTGTAGCACGTGTAAATCCAGCATCCTCTTCATTTGTTATGGGCCGGTAAATGAATAATCCCTTGTTCTTGTACACAGAGGAACGCCATGCTTTCCAATCCCCCGTCTTGATTTCCTGTCTCTGTAGGGGATAGGAGAGTCCTTCAACGCTTTCCCATGATTCAGCCTGCCTACTGTGAGATTCTCTCTTTTCTTTCAAGCCCCTAAATCATCATCATCTTCCATCTCTCACGTATACATCTTTCTTTTTCCAAAATAGTATTTTTCCCTCCATAAACCTGGAACTACACAAGATGTACACAACCTGTTGGGTTTACAGTATGACTATACATTTCCCACATTCCTATCTTCTCCAAACTAAACTTAATTCCACCTGTGCATTTTACATTCATTCTCTGAGGCTTTATCCACTGTATTCCTCCCATTCCTCCTCTCCCCTTCTCTTCCCTGTTATCCACTGTATCCTTCCCATTCCTCCTCTCCCTACTGTCCTCTCCCCTTCTCTTCCCTGTTATCCACTGTATTCCTCCCATTCCTCCTCTCCCTACTGTCCTCTCCCCTTCTCTTCCCTGTTATCCACTGTATCCTTCCCATTCCTCCTCTCCCTACTGTCCTCTCCCCTTCTCTTCCCTGTTATCCACTGTATCCTTCCCATTCCTCCTCTCCCTACTGTCCTCTCCCCTTCTCTTCCCTGTTATCCACTGTATCCTTCCCATTCCTCCTCTCCCTACTGTCCTCTCCCCTTCTCTTCCCTGTTATCCACTGTATCCTTCCCATTCCTCCTCTCCCTACTGTCCTCTCCCCTTCTCTTCCCTGTTATCCACTGTATTCCTCCCATTCCTCCTCTCCCTACTGTCCTCTCCCCCTTCTCTTCCCTGTTATCCACTGTATCCCTCCCATTCCTCCTCTCCCTACTGTCCTCTCCCCTTCTCTTCCCTGTTATCCACTGTATTCCTCCCATTCCTCCTCTCCCTACTGTCCTCTCCCCTTCTCTTCCCTGTTATCCACTGTATTCCTCCCATTCCTCCTCTCCCCTTCTCTTCCCTGTTATCCACTGTATTCCTCCCATTCCTCCTCTCCCTACTGTCCTCTCCCCTTCTCTTCCCTGTTATCCACTGTATTCCTCCCATTCCTCCTCTCCATACTGTCCTCTCCCCCTTCTCTTCCCTGTTATCCACTGTATTCCTCCCATTCCTCCTCTCCCTACTATCCTCTCCCCTTCTCTTCCCTGTTATCCACTGTATCCCTCCCATTCCTCCTCTCCCTACTGTCCTCTCCCCCTTCTCTTCCCTGTTATCCACTGTATCCCTCCCATTCCTCCTCTCCCTACTGTCCTCTCCCCTTCTCTTCCCTGTTATCCACTGTATCCCTCCCATTCCTCCTCTCCCTACTGTCCTCTCCCCCTTCTCTTCCCTGTTATCCACTGTATTCCTCCCATTCCTCCTCTCCCTACTGTCCTCTCCCCCTTCTCTTCCCTGTTATCCACTGTATTCCTCCCATTCCTCCTCTCCCTACTGTCCTCTCCCCCTTCTCTTCCCTGTTATCCACTGTATTCCTCCCATTCCTCCTCTCCCTACTGTCCTCTCCCCTTCTCTTCCCTGTTATCCACTGTATTCCTCCCATTCCTCCTCTCCCTACTGTCCTCTCCCCTTCTCTTCCCTGTTATCCACTGTATTCCTCCCATTCCTCCTCTCCCCTTCTCTTCCCTGTTATCCACTGTATTCCTCCCATTCCTCCTCTCCCTACTGTCCTCTCCCCTTCTCTTCCCTGTTATCCACTGTATTCCTCCCATTCCTCCTCTCCATACTGTCCTCTCCCCCTTCTCTTCCCTGTTATCCACTGTATTCCTCCCATTCCTCCTCTCCCTACTATCCTCTCCCCTTCTCTTCCCTGTTATCCACTGTATTCCTCCCATTCCTCCTCTCCCCTTCTCTTCCCTGTTATCCACTGTATTCCTCCCATTCCTCCTCTCCCTAGTGTCCTCTCCCCTTCTCTTCCCTGTTATTCACTGTATCCCTCCCATTCCTCCTCTCCCTACTGTCCTCTCCCCTTCTCTTCCCTGTTATCCACTGTATCCCTCCCATTCCTCCTCTCCCTACTGTCCTCTCCCCTTCTCTTCCCTGTTATCCACTGTATCCTTCCCATTCCTCCTCTCCCTACTGTCCTCTCCCCTTCTCTTCCCTGTTATCCACTGTATTCCTCCCATTCCTCCTCTCCCCTTCTCTTCCCTGTTATCCACTGTATCCTTCCCATTCCTCCTCTCCCTACTGTCCTCTCCCCTTCTCTTCCCTGTTATCCACTGTATCCCTCCCATTCCTCTCCTTACTGTCATTGTCCTCTCCTCTCACTCTCCCTGTCTCCTCCCCTCCTCCTCTCCCCTGGAGTGGTGACTGTGCCCCTGGTGCATCAGGCTCCGACCCCCTCTCCTCCCCCTCTCCTCCAGCATGCTAATCAGACCTAATCAGAAGTGAAATGCATTTTTCTAAGGAAGTAGCTGGAAAATTTCACAATCTGCATTTCTCAGACCAAACTGATTAGAGAAACATTATCCTGCTTTCAGAGTCACTTCCAATCTGCTTTTAATCTGTCACTTCAATCGCCTAATTATTTTGTCAATGACCTGGGGACGCAATTTGACTAAATAATCAAATGCATGCCATAACATGTTCCTCATTTCTGCAATGATATCTCTAGTTACATGTTATGTTGTTCCTTTGAGCTGAATTGGTAGAGGTGCATGTGCACCTGTGTTTGTGGATGCTTGTGAATGTGTGTGTATGCTTGTGAATGTGTGTGCATGCTTGTGTGTCTCTGTGTATGATTAAGTTAGGTGCAGTATCTGTGTTTGTGTTATTACAGCATAGTGCCTCCCGCATCCATGTGTGTCTGTATGTGTGTTCCTGTTAGTGTGTCTGTGTCTGTAGGTGTGTTTGTTTAGAAGCTGCTGAGCTGTGAATGCTAGGCAGGGCTAATACAGTTTAGCCCTTGGTTGTAAGAGCCTTTGGGGAGCGAGGGAGAGGGCAGGGGAGTCATGTTATTGGAAAGGTCATGATTACAGTAGGGGGTCAGAATAACTCACTGACACTCTCTATACACAACTGCCTGCTTCTGTGCCTGGGGGTGTCTGCAACTATATTGAGTATTGACTATATGTCACAGCAATAAAAAGGAAATCTGTTCTCTGTTGCCAAAATTTTACCTTCAAAGAGTGTACAGTAGAGTTAGAAAGTCAGGACAGAACAGAAAGGTAGCTTCAATGTCAATAAGGCCATCTTGTTGACATTTTTTTTTAAATACTAGTTTACTAGGAAATACTACAGTACTAACTATAGAATTATGTAGTAAACTGTAGAATACTATACCACACACTGTAGTATATTTTGAGAATGTGTAGTACTAACTATATCATTTTGTTGTATACTGTAGAATACATACGGTCTAAGTCATCACAGCTCAGTGCTAGCGATTCCAGGCTGTAACACAACCAGCCGTGATTGGGAGTCCCTTAGGGCGGCACACAATTGGCCCAGCGTCGTCTGGGTTAGGGTTTGTAAATAAGTAAATAATAATTTGTTCTTAACTGACTTGCCTAGTTAAATAAAGGTTAAATAAATCAAATTAAATACATTTATTAAAAATAAATAGACACTGTACTATCCCTCGATCATGTGTAGTACTTACTATAGAATTCTGTAGTTGTCACGCCCTGGCCTTAGTTATCTTTGTTTTCTTATTTTGGTTAGGTCAGGGTGTGACATGGGGGATTTATGTGTTTTGTCTGGTCTAGTGGTTTTGTATGTTTATGGGGTGTTTTCTAGTCTAGGTGTTTATGTAAGTCTATGGTTGCCTAGATTGGTTCTCAATTATAGGCAGGTGTTTATCGTTGTCTCTAATTGGGAACCATATTTAGGCAGCCATGTTCTTTGGGTATTTTGTGGGTGATTGTTTCCTGTGTCTGTGTTTGTGCCACACGGGACTGTTTCGTTGCCAGTTCACTTTGTTATTTTGTATTTGTGTTCATGTTGAGTTTTCTTATTAAATAACATGGACACCTACCACGCTGCATATTGGTCCGATTCTTGCTACACCTCCTCTTCAGAGGAAGAGGAGGAAATCTGTCGTGACAGAATCACCCACCAACCAAGGACCAAGCGGCGTGGTAACGGGCAGCAGCAACAGCGGCTGAGGACACAAGACTCCTGGACGTGGGAGGAAATCCTAGAGGGGAGAGGACCCTGGGCAAAGCCAGGGGAATATCACCGACCCAAAGTGCAGCAGGAGAAGCAGCGGCAGCAGGAGAGGCAGCAGCAGCAGCAATGTCAGGATTCCTGGACGTTTTGGATGGCAAGTGTTGCTACACATGGGAGGAGATCCTGGCTGGTAGGGATCGCCTACCATGGGAACAGGTGGAGGCACTTAGGAGAGCAGAGGCAGCCGGAGAGAGGAGCCAGCGATACGAGGGAACGTGACTGGCAAGGAAGCCCGAGAGGCAGCCCCAAAAATGTATTGGGGGGAGGCACACAGGGAGTGTGGCTAAGCCAGGTAGGAGACCTGTGCCAACTTCCTGTGCTTACCGGAGAGCGAGAGGGACCGGGCAGGCACCGTGTTATGCTGTGGAGTGCACGGTGTCTCCAGTGCGGGTGCATAGACCGGTGCCGTACATTCCAGCTCCTCGTATCGGCCGGGCTAGAGTGGGCATCGAGCCAGGTAAGGTTGGGCAGGCTCGGTGCTCAAGAGCTCCAGTGCATCTGCACGGTCCAGTCTATCCAGTGCCACCTCCACTCACCAGCCCTCGGGTGGCAGCTCCCCGCACCAGGCTGTCTCTCCGTCTCATCCCTACAGGTGCTCCCACGTGTCCAGAGCCGCCAGTCTGCAAGGAGCCGCCAGTCTGCAAGGAGCCGCCAGAGACGCCAGTCTGCAAGGAGCCGCCAGAGTCGCCAGTCTGCAAGGAGCCACCAGAGCCGCCAGTCTGCAAGGAGCCGCCATAGCCACCAGTCTGCAAGGAGCCGCCAGTCAGCCAGGAGCCGCCAGAGCCGCCAGTCAGCCAGGAGCCGCCAGAGCCGCCAGTCAGCCGCCAGAGCCGCCAGTCAGCCGGCAGAGCCGCCAGTCAGCCAGGATCTGCCAGAGCCGCCATTCAGCCAGGATCTGCCAGAGCCGTCAGTCAGCCAGGAGCTGCCAGAGCCTTCAGTCAGCCAGAAGCTGCCAGAGCCGTCAACCAGCCTGAGCTACCTCTCAGTCCTGAGCTGCCCCTCAGTCCTGAGCTGCCCCTCAATCCTGAGCTGCCCCTCAGTCCTGAGCTACCCCTCAGTCCGGAGCTGCCCCTCAGTCCGGAGGAGTTTCTTTAGTCCAGTGGGACCCTTTAGTAGGGTTGCCAGTCCTAGGTTGGCGGCGAGGGTTGCCGTTCCTAGGAGGCCACAAAAACGGACTAAGACTATGGTGGAGTGAGGTCCACGTCCCGCGCCAGAGCCGCCACCGTGGACAGACGCCCACCCAGACCCTCCCCTATGGATTTAGGTGTGCGGCCGAAGTCCGTACCTTTGGGGAGGTTACTGTCACGCCCTGGCCTTAGTTATCTTTGTTTTCTTTATTATTTTGGTTAGTTCAGGGTGTGACATGGGGGATTATGTGTTTTGACTGGTCTAGGGGTTTTGTATGTTTATGGGGTGTTTCCTAGGTCTAGGTGTTTATGTAAGTCTATGGTTGGGAACCATATTTAGGCAGCCATGTTCTTTGGGTATTTTGTGGGTGATTGTTTCCTGTGTTTGTGCCACACGGGACTGTTTCGTTGCCAGTTCACTTTGTTATTTTGTGTTCGTGTTGAGTTTTCTTATTAAATAACATGGACAACTACCACGCTGCATATTGGTCCGATCCCTGACAGTAGTAAACTGTGGTATATTGTAGAATACTATACTACACACCGCACAATCCCTCAATCATGTGTAGTACTTCTTATATAATTATGTAGTAAACTGTAGTATAGTGTAGAATACTATACTACACACTGTAGTATCCCATGATCATGTGTAGTACTTACTATATAATTATGTAGTAAACTGTAGTTTACTGTAGAATGCTGTACTACACACTGTACTGATATGCTAATATTAATGTGCATATACCCTGCCCATTCCCCTCCCCCATATCCCAATATGTGCCACCCGTGAGTGAGAAATCTACATGCCAAGTATAGATCATAATTGTGTTCCATGCAGCTTATGGAAAAAGTGCTATTTTAATATTTGTCTAGTAGGTTTGCTCAAGGAGAAGCCCCTACTTCAATAACCAGGTTCCAATCCAAACATTTTCTGTGAGTAAAGTACATGTTGAATAAAGCATTTCACGACAGGCCTGATGGAAACAGCAAATGTGTCAGGAAACTTTACAAATGTCGACAAAACAAATAACGCTAGGCAATGTGGGATCTTTTTGTGTCGGTAAAATTCATTATGCGAGAAATATGGGTAAAGATATAGAACTGTATTTTTTGTGAAGAATCAACAACAAGTGGGAAACAATCATGAAGTGGAACGACATTTATTGGATATTTCAAACTTTTTTAACAAATCAAAAACTGAAAAATTGGGCGTGCAAAATTATTCAGCCCCCTTAAGTTAATACTTTGTAGCGCCACCTTTTGCTGCGATTACAGCTGTAAGTCGCTTGGGGTATGTCTCTATCAGTTTTGCACATCGAGAGACTGAAATTTTTTCCCATTCCTCCTTGCAAAACAGCTCGAGCTCAGTGAGGTTGGATGGAGAGCATTTGTGAACAGCAGTTTTCAGTTCTTTCCACAGATTCTCGATTGGATTCAGGTCTGGACTTTGACTTGGCCATTCTAACACCTGAATATGTTTATTTTTTAACCATTCCATTGTAGATTTTGCTTTATGTTTTGTATCATTGTCTTGTTGGAAGACAAATCTCCGTCCCAGTCTCAGGTCTTTTGCAGACTCCATCAGGTTTTCTTCCAGAATGGTCCTGTATTTGGCTCCATCCATCTTCCCATCAATTTTAACCATCTTCCCTGTCCCTACTGAAGAAAAGCAGGCCCAAACCATGATGCTGCCACCACCATGTTTGACAGTGGGGATGGTGTGTTCAGCTGTGTTGCTTTTACGCCAAACATAACGTTTTGCATTGTTGCCAAAAAGTTCAATTTTGGTTTCATCTGACCAGAGCACCTTCTTCCACATGTTTGGTGTGTCTCCCAGGTGACTTGTGGCAAACTTTAAACAACACTTTTTATGGATATCTTTAAGAAATGGCTTTCTTCTTGCCACTCTTCCATAAAGGCCAGATTTGTGCAATATACGACTGATTGTTGTCCTATGGACAGAGTCTCCCACCTCAGCTGTAGATCTCTGCAGTTCATCCAGAGTGATCATGGGCCTCTTGGCTGCATCTCTGATTAGTATTCTCCTTGTATGAGCTGAAAGTTTAGAGGGATGGCCAGGTCTTGGTAGATTTGCAGTGGTCTGATACTCCTTCCATTTCAATATTATCGCTTGCACAGTGCTCCTTGGGATGTTTAAAGCTTGGGAAATCTTTTTGTATCCAAATCCGGCTTTAAACTTCTTCACAACAGTATCTCGGACCTGCCTGGTGTGTTCCTTGTTCTTCATGATGCTCTCTGCGCTTTTAACGGACCTCTGAGACTATCACAGTGCAGGTGCATTTATACGGAGACTTGATTACACACAGGTGGATTGTATTTATCATCATTAGTCATTTAGGTCAACATTGGATCATTCAGAGATCCTCACTGAACTTCTGGAGAGAGTTTGCTGCACTGAAAGTAAAGGGGCTGAATAATTTTGCACGCCCAATTTTTCAGTTTTTGATTTGTTAAAAAAGTTTGAAATATCCAATAAATGTCGTTCCACTTCATGATTGTGTCCCACTTGTTGTTGATTCTTCACAAAAAAATATAGTTTTATATCTTTATGTTTGAAGCCTGAAATGTGGCAAAAGGTCGCAAAGTTCAAGGGGGCCGAATACTTTCGCAAGGCACTGTATCCACACAAAAAAACACTACATTATTGTCTCCAAAAACAGTATTTATAGTATAGTAAACGATAGTGTTCTTTCATGTGGGTCTTGCAGAGAACTGAAATGTGTTTATTGCAGACTGTGTGTTGCCTCTTTTAGGCTCTTCTAGCCAGACTTTGTTTGAGAGAGATTCTATTAGCCTAACATAGCAGACAATAAGTACTTTGAGCATTGAGCATCAGCCCAAGACCCCAAGGACCACAATAAAACAAGCAATCGAGGGCCATTGGGAGCTATAGGTATTGCTCAAAGGTTACAATTGGTCAAGGTCAAGGGATATCATGTTCACTGGAATAGTTCAAGGGATTGAATGAGTTTTGACTGGTTGATCTGTCTACAAACACAGACAGAGGGAGAACGAGGGAGAGTACATAAATAGAGAGGGAATAAAGAGAAAGAGAGAGGGAGGGGAGGGCTTTGAACCTACCGCCCGGCGTGGCCCACTTATGATGGGACCAGCCTCACAAAGACCCAGCGTACTGGCCAGCCGATAAGGATCCAGACCCCAGCACTGAGCAGTGCAGCTGTCCCTCTTTCATCTCCCTCCCTCCTGTGTTTGCACCCCCTCGCTCCTGTTATCACGGTGGATTCTGTAGAGTCATCACGCTTATTTGTACCCGACACCCAATCTGCAAATAAACCGTCTCTGAAATGTGCTTTTAAAAGAGCATAGGAAAACATTCCACAGTCTGGCCAGACCAGAGGGCAGAGCTCATGGCTCGAGGCCAGAGCACTACAGAGACAAAGCCAGCTAGTACTTAACACCTTAAACCAGCACCATAGACCCAACACCACCATAGGCCATGAACCCTAGGAGAGAGGGAGCACTTTGACCATGGGAAAGGCAACATTGAAGCTAATGCAAAAAACATAGTGTTCATACGTATTCAGTTGTCAAATTCACATAATTTGGCCATTACTGTATTTGCACAATTCCAATTTCACAACATTGTAGGGCCGATAAATATGGAGACATTTTGACAATATCAAGTTCAGATTATTGCTTTGTATTTGTTGAACAAAAAACATTGACCTGTATACTTTATGTTATTGTGAAAATCCTATCAACTCATATTTAACTTCAGGTGCTAACCCCTGCAAAAAAAAAACTAAAAAAACGATAATGGCAATTTCTGTTACAGCTAAATATTAATCAGAGAAAATATTGACCTGCTGATATTTCTGAAGTCCAAACCCCACAAGGAGAGAGGCCTTTAATAACAGCTGGTGTGGTAATAGAGAGGGGGGGACTGGAGGTGGAGATGGGGGGGGGGTTGGGGGGGGGGGTTGATGGGAGAGCTATTTCAGGAAAGGTGGAGAGGAATACTATTGATCGGGACACTTAGACTTGATAAGGACGTCAGCCTTAAGAGGAGCAAGGTAATCATTAAATCCACCAATTGGCCACTGTGGGTTGTGCTATATATATTTGTTTCGTGTTCCGTCTCTCTCTTCTCTTTTCTTTTGTTGCCAGAGGTGAAAGGGAAATCTCATCTCCATCAGGCTAAATTGTGGAGGCAGCATTATCAGTAGGAAAGACCTGGGGATCTGACAGCTCCCTCTCCATGATGATTAATTACTCCTCTCTGGGCCCGGTGTGTGTGTGTGTGTGTGTGTGTGTGTGTGTGTGTGTGTGTGTGTGTGTGTGTGTGTGTGTGTGTGTGTGTGTGCCTCTGCACCTTTGGAAGTGGCTGGAGGCGACGGGTGATAAGTGCTGCCCTTATTACTGGGCACAGTGGGAGAAGAGAAGGGGAGAAGGCCTCCCTCCACCTCCACCTCAGCAGCACTGCGCTAAAGCAGCCCAATCACCATTCACATCTACCACACACCAGGCTGGCCTAGAGGAGCGGAGCGACGAGGTAACTAGGCCTTTGTTTACGCCTCTCTTTAGACACTAATGGATCGGTCCGATCATACCCCCATCAGTGTGATATTGGTTTAATCCCTCCTTGCTCTCTTTCTGTCACTCTCTCTCTCCCTCTCTCTCTCTCTCTCTCTCTCTCTCTCTCCCTCTGTCTCTCTCTCTCTCCCCCATCTCCTCAGGGTTATATGGTTTTGATCTCCCCTCTAATCACTTTGACTGTCTGGATTGGGTTTACAGACTCTTTAGAGCTCTCTATTTCCCCTTGCCAGGGGGAGGAGGGATGCCTTGCTTCTCTCACATCTCATCTCACTTCTGAGGGACAGAATTAATCACTTTTGGATACAGAGCACTATAGCAATTTAATACAGTATTAGTAGCATCGTAGTTCCAATCACATTGTAGAAAAGAGTGAATTCATTGGTTGAAGAGTGCATTTAAATCTACTTGTATCTCAATAGACCCATGACTGGTAGGCCTACAGATTGTGTTGTTCAGGTTCAGCTGGTCTATAAGTATACTGTCTCCCTATAGCCTTCATTGTTGTCTGACGTGCATGATCACCCCTCTCCCTGAGGCCGTGCGTATGTATGTATGAGTGGGCGTGCGTGTGTCTGCGTGTGTGCATGAGTGTGTGTGTGTGTGCATGTGTGTGTGCGTGTGTGTGTGTGTGTGTGTGTGTGTGTGTGTGTGTGTGTGTGTGTGTGTGTGTGTGTGTGTGTGTGTGTGTGTCAGAACAGGCATATGTAGGAGGAGAGGTTCATTATTGGTGCTGTCTGTCAGTGGTCTCCCTGAAGGCCTGTGAGACAGAGAGAGACACGCTAGCTAGAGAACCGTACTGCTACCCGCCATACATACAACACGCCTGTCACACGCCTGTCCCCGACCATGTCCCCACATGTCATTATGATGTCATCCAGATGGACACATCTGCCTGTTTTGCCCAGAAACAAATCTGCTAACGCTGTGAGAGAGAGAGTCATGAACAACCTGTTTCAACCTGTCTCTCTCCAGCACCAGGGTTTGATTGGTTTATATCCAGCCGCTGGCAGTCCCGGTGGCGGCCGTCATGATGTATAGGGGGAGAATGAGAGACGCCGCGTAGCGAGCCGTGTTAGATCCCCAAGATAACACGCGTTTGGATGTCAATATTGTGTTAAAAGCCAATGTTCTCCCTTGTCCCCTCACATCATTATTAGAACCTCTATAGATTACATTTGTATTCCGGAGGAGGGCCCTGGCTCTGCGGCTATCAGTTATTCTGCTGTACTGTATAAGCTTATGTTTCCAACAAATGTTTTTTTAATGGCTGTAGCTTGTCATTCAGCTTATTGGCCTGCTATTTGTCCCCTCCTCCTCCCCCTCCTCCCCCTCCAAGAGGAGCGTTGGTTGTCATCATTAGACGGAGATGAGGTGAACCTTTCCAGGGCCTGAGACCTTTTACTTCCTGGGAATCAAAGCTCGGTGCATCGAAGTAACCCTTCCCAGATAATTTCCCATGTTCCCCGGCTTTGTTTTGTTCATCTGCAGAGCATGAAAATAAAGGAATATGGCAACATTATGGCATTTGAAGTCAATATGTATTATAAAATCAATCTAGATGAAGATCTGCCCATCGCTCTAATTAGACGAGGTGACTGGAGATTGATTTTTAATTGCAAAAGTAATTACATGGAGCAGATAGCCAGTGACATTTGATTATCTAGGTGATTGATTAAAAGGCCTGGCTGCTGGGGCACACTGTCAGGCAGCTGAATCCCAGACAAAAGAGAAAATTAAAAAAGTTGTCCCGTTTGTAATCACGAATTTCAAGGGTGAAATTACAAAGCCAAACATCCCCTCAGAGAGCTCAGCGTCCTTCCACTTTGCCTGTCTGCCCCCCTCATCTCTCTGTAGTACAAACACACACACACTCAAACACACGCACACACGCAGACACACACACCTCAGCAGGCAACCCTCAAAGCCCCCGACACGATAAAGAGGGGAAAGATTATGTGAAAAATGAATGGAGGAATTGTTGGCTTACAAACAGCCCAATGGGTAAATGACGGGAGCATTCATCTGCTTAACAGCCTCATCAGAACACTGCTGGCGGAACACGGGGAGCGGAACGTCGGAACGCGGAACCTTGGCGAGGTGGGTAGAAAAGCTCTTATCTCTCTTCGAGAGTTCTTCTTCACTCAACTCCATCTCTTGTCATCTGCGAGCAATAGGTGTCTGCACCTGTTCATTGTTGTCTGTCTGCTGATAAGAAACTCACCTAAATAAACAGCGGAATAAACATCTGATCTCTGCATGGGTTTGGGAAAGGAGGAGATTATTATTTTCATGTTTCATTCTTGTGGGATGTTTTTCTGAGAAAATGAGTGTTGACATGGCAAACGGGTGAGGGGACAGTTGAGGTGTTTGTTGTTTACAGTGACAGGTTCTGTGGCAGTGAGTAGAGTTGAGGTCTGTTGGTGTATACAGTCTGTATTACTGACCACTGGTGCCTTTGTGACAGAGGATACGCTGACTAATGTGTTTTTTGCTGCTTGCCATCATGTCTCCCCATCACCTCTTGGTCTGCCCTCTAACTCCAAATATCAACCCACCCTACCCCAGCTGTTGTTAATATAGAGCATACTGTCACACACTCACATACAGTAGGATCACACACACCACTCCTCTGCTCTCTTCCTGGTCCCAGTACTCGTAACATTCATTCCTCACCCTAGGACATGTCTATAAATTATGGCTAGTTAAGGAATCATTTAGCCCCGGCTGTTAAGCCACTCCTGTCATTTCAGTGGAAGGTTCACTCTTAAAGCCTTCCATGAAGCCATTTATGTCTTTCATTTACAGGACCTAGTCTGTAGGATACTCCTCTGCTTTATGAAGTGGTATTAGGGGGACTATTTAGTTGTCATGGCAGAGAGAGTGCTGCTCCGAACAGAGCAGCAGGCAGGCAGAAGCCATGCAGTCACTGGAAAAGGAGAGACCTGGGACCAGAGAGCAAAGTCGGATGATTTCAAAATGAGAGGCGCAGAACAGACTGGTCCTTTTAACTCAAAGGCTCTGCTCTCTAGCCTGGCAGAAGCAGCCGAGGCGAGGCTTCCCTTTGAAGGAGTGAAAGAGAGAGTGAGGAAGAGAGACGAGGGATGAAGGAAGAAAGAGCAAGGGAGGAGAGGAAGGGAGGGGGAAATAAGACAGGCCCATGACAGCAGCCCCAGATAGATATTATTCCCCCTCAGGACGTACAGAGTCTATATTGGCTTAAGCAGCGCAGGCCCTGGGGTCATGGCTGTCTCTGTAGCATTGAGACCCACACTAACAGGGACTTCTCTACCTCCCTCCCTCCCTTGGTTAGAGGAGGAGGAGGAAGAAAAAGGGCAGGTAGCCTGTGTCTGTGTGTCTGTCCCAAATGTCACCCTATTCCCTATAAAGTGCACTACTTTTGACCAGAGTCCATAGTCAAATGTAGTGCACTATATAGGGAATATGGAATATTTGGGATGCAGACTGTGGCTGTCTGTCTGTATGCTGTGTAAATCATCACACATGTGCCTCCCAGCACCATCTATCCAGGCCTGGGCCCTGCTGTGGCTCTAGGCTCTGCAGGCGAACACAAAGCAGCGGCACTTATTACATTTCCATGAAGTTTACCGAATTTGTGGGATCAGTGGGGTGAGGCCGTCAGGGAGCCCGGCCCTGTTGCCGCCTGCAGCGCCTCTCCTTCTGTCTCCTGCTGCCGTTGACTGAGGCCCAGTGTGGCTGCAGCAGGCTCCTCCCATCTCTCACATACAGTACAGCCTCCCCCTCTCCCTCCTTCCTCCCCCATACAGCCTCCCGTTCTCCCTCCTGCCTCCCCCATAACCCTTCACTGTCTCCCCCATACAGCCTCCCCTCACCCTCCTGACTCCCCCTCACCCTCTTGCCTCCCCGATACAGCCTCCCCTCGCCCTCGCCCTCCTGCCTCCCCCATACAGCCTCCCCTCGCCCTCGCCCTTTCCCTCCTGCCTCCCCCATACATCCCCCCTTCACCCCCTCACCCTCCTGCCTCCCCATACAGCCTCCCCTCTCCCTCCTGCATCCCCATACAGCCTCCCCCTCTCACTCCTGCCTCCACCCTCACCTTCCTGCCTCCCCATACAGCCACCCCTTCTCCCTCCTGCCTCCCCATACAGTCTCCCCTCTCCCTCCTGCCTCTCCCATACAATCTCCCCTCGCCCTCCTGCATCCCCATACATCCCCCCCTCTCCCTCCTGCCTCCCCCTCACCTTCCTGCCTCCCCATACAGTCACCCCTTCTCCCTCCTGCCTCCACATACAGTCTCCCCTCTCCCTCCTGCCTCCCCATACAACCTCCCCTCTCCCTCCTGCATCCCCATACAGCCTCCCCCTCTCCCTCCTGCCTCCCCCATACAGCCTCCCCTTTCACTCCTGACTCCCCATACAGTCTCCCCCTCTCCCTCCTGCATCCTCGTACAGTCTCCCCCTCTCCCTCCTGCCTCCCCATACAACCTCCCCTCTCCCTCCTCTCCTCTCCCTCCTCTCCCTCCTACCTAAATGTACACGCTAATGTATACACACACACTACATATTTGGACATGGATATCTACAGCACAGACTCATACTGTCTACACACAATTCCATTGCACACATGCATTGCACACACCACACACCACACACACACACACACACACACACACACACACACACACACACACACACACACACACACACACACACACACACACACACACACACACACACACACACACACCTCGTCCTTCCAGATGACATGTTTACGCTTCCCTATCCCTTCATACACACCCCAAACCCAAAATGAAAAATGGCTTTATTAGTACATAACAAGAACTGACTTTAGCTGCTGAGGAATGGGAGGCTGACTTTACCAAACCAAAGAACCTTAGCAGATAATCCCCAGCATGTCATGGGCAGTAAACGCTCACAGCGGGCTGTCCGTCATGGGCCGAGGCACTTCCAGATGTGGAACCAGGCTGAGGGGTGGAGGGATGATGGGTGGAGGCTGAGGGGTGGAGGGATGATGGGTGGAGGCTGAGGGGTGGAGAGATGATGGGTGGAGGTTGAGGGGTGGAGGAATAAAGGGATGGAGGGTGGAGGGTGGGGAGGAGGCTGAGGGGTGGAGGGATGTTTGGTGGAGGCTGAGGGGTGGAGGGATGATGGGTGGAGGCTGAGGGGTGGAGGGATGATGGGTGGAGACTGAGGAGTGGAGGGATGATGGGTGGAGGCTGAGGGGTGGAGACATGATGGGTGGAGGTTGAGGGGTGGAGGAATAAAGGGATGGAGGGTGGAGGGTGGGGAGGAGGCTGAGGGGTGGAGACATGATGGGTGGAGGAATAAAGGGATGGAGGTGGAGGGTGGGGAGGAGGCTAGATAAGAGGCTAGGGGCTGGAGGCTGAGGCCAGGATGGAAGGTGGTGGCTGGCTGGTGAGGGGGTGAGGGGGATATCTAGGTGGGGAGGGAGATGGACAGGACACAGACATTTTATAACTAATACTGGATTAAGAACTCAGAAGGACAGGACACTGACATGTTATAAATGCAGGTGAAGGACTCAGAGGGACAGGACACTGACATGTTATAAATGCAGGTGAAGGACTCAGAGGGACAGGACACTGACATGTTATCAATGCAGGTGAAGGACTCAGAGGGACAGGACACTGACATGTTATAAATGCTGGTGAAGGACTCAGAGGGGCAGGACACTGACATGTTATAAATGCTGGTGAAGGACTCAGAGGGACAGGACACTGACATGTTGTAAATGCTGGTGAAGGACTCAGAGGGACAGGACACTGACATGTTTTAAATGCTGGTGAAGGACTCAGAGGGGCAGGACACTGACATGATATAAATGCTGGTGAAGGACTCAGAGGGACAGGACACTGACATGTTATAAATGCTGGTGAAGGACTCAGAGGGACAGGACACTGACATGTTATAAATGCTGGTGAAGGACTCAGAGGGACAGGACACTGACATGTTTTAAATGCTGGTGAAGCCCCAGAGGGACAGGACACTGAAATGTTATACATGCTGGCGAAGAACTAAGAGGGACAGGACAAAGACATGTTATAATTAATGATGGTGAAGGAGACAGAGGGACAGGATGTTGACATCTAATAATTAATGCTGGTGATTCGCTCAGAGGGACAGGACACTGACATGTTATAATTGATGGTGAAGGACTTAGAGGGACAGGACACTGACATGATATAAATGCTGGTGAAGGACTCAGAGGAACAGGACAACAACATGTTATAATTAATGATGGTGAAGGACTCAGAGGGGCAGGACACTGATATGTTATAAATACTGGTGAAGGACTCAGAGGGACAGGACACTGACATGTTATAAATGCTGGTGAAGGACTCAGAGGGACAGGACACTGACATGTTTTAAATGCTGGTGAAGGACTCAGAGGGGCAGGACACTGACATGTTATAAATGCTTGTGAAGGACTCAGGGGGACAGGACACTGAAATCTTAGAAATGTTGGTGAAGGACTCAGAGGCCCAGGACAACGACATGTTATAATTAATGATGGAGAAGGACTCAGAGGGACAGGACACTAACATGTTATAAATGCTGGTGAAGGACCAGAGGGACAGGACACAGACATGTTATAAATGCTGGTGAAGAACCTGAGGGACACAGACATGTTATAAATGTTGGTGAAGGACTCAGAGGGACACAGACATGTGATAAATGCTGGTGAAGGACCAGAGGGACACAGACATGTTATAAATGCTGGTGAAGGACTAGAGGGACACAGACATGTTATAAATGCTGGTGAAGGACCAGAGGGACAGGACACAGACATGTTATAAATGCTGGTGAAGGACCAGAGGGACACAGACATGTTATAAATGCTGGTGAAGAACTCAGAGGGACACAGACATGTTATAAATGCTGGTGAAGGACCAGAGGGACACAGACATGTTATAGATGCTGGTGAAGGACTCAGAGGGAAACAGACACGTTATAAATGCTGATGAAGGTCCAGAGGGACACAGACATGTTATAAATGCTGGTGAAGGACCAGAGGGACACAGACATGTTATAAATGCTGGTGAAGGACTCAGAGGGACACAGACATGTTATAAATGCTGGTGAAGGACCAGAGGGACACAGAAATGTTATAAATGCTGGTAAAGGACCAGAGGGACACCGACAAGTTATAAATGCTGGTGAAGGACCAGAGGGACAGGACACAGACATGTTATAAATTCTGGTGAAGGACCAGAGGGACAGGTCACAGACATCTTATAAATGCTGGTGAAGGACCAGAAGGACACAGACATATTATAAGTGCTGGTGAAGCCCCAGAGGGACACAGACATGTTATAAATGCTGGTGAAGGACTCAGAGGGACAGGACACTGACATGTTATAAATGCTGGTGAAGGACTCAGAGGGACAGGACACTGACATGTTATAAATGCTGGTGAAGGACTCAGAGGGACAGGACACTGACATGTTTTAAATGCTGGTGAAGCCCCAGAGGGACAGGACACTGAAATGTTATACATGCTGGCGAAGAACTAAGAGGGACAGGACAAAGACATGTTATAATTAATGATGGTGAAGGAGACAGAGGGACAGGATGTTGACATCTAATAATTAATGCTGGTGATTCGCTCAGAGGGACACGACACTGACATGTTATAATTGATGGTGAAGGACTTAGAGGGACAGGACACTGACATGATATGAATGCTGGTGAAGGACTCAGAGGAACAGGACAACAACATGTTATAATTAATGATGGTGAAGGACTCAGAGGGGCAGGACACTGACATGTTATAAATGCTGGTGAAGGACTCAGAGGGACAGGACACTGACATGTTATAAATGCTGGTGAAGGACTCAGAGGGACAGGACACTGACATGTTTTAAATGCTGGTGAAGGACTCAGAGGGGCAGGACACTGACATGTTATAAATGCTTGTGAAGGACTCAGGGGGACAGGACACTGAAATCTTAGACATGTTGGTGAAGGACTCAGAGGCCCAGGACAACGACATGTTATAATTAATGATGGAGAAGGACTCAGAGGGACAGGACACTAACATGTTATAAATGCTGGTGAAGGACCAGAGGGACAGGACACAGACATGTTATAAATGCTGGTGAAGAACCTGAGGGACACAGACATGTTATAAATGTTGGTGAAGGACTCAGAGGGACACAGACATGTGATAAATGCTGGCGAAGGACCAGAGGGACACAGACATGTTATAAATGCTGGTGAAGGACTAGAGGGACACAGACATGTTATAAATGCTGGTGAAGGACCAGAGGGACAGGACACAGGCATGTTATAAATGCTGGTGAAGGACCAGAGGGACACAGACATGTTATAAATGCTGGTGAAGAACTCAGAGGGACACAGACATGTTATGAATGCTGGTGAAGGACCAGAGGGACACAGACATGTTATAAATGCTGGTGAAGGACTCAGAGGGAAACAGACACGTTATAAATGCTGATGAAGGTCCAGAGGGACACAGACATGTTATAAATGCTGGTGAAGGACCAGAGGGACACAGACATGTTATAAATGCTGGTGAAGGACCAGAGGGAAACAGACATGTTATACATGTTGGTGAAGGACTCAGAGGGACACAGACATGTTATAAATGCTGGTGAAGGACCAGAGGGACACAGAAATGTTATAAATGCTGGTAAAGGACCAGAGGGACACCGACAAGTTATAAATGCTGGTGAAGGACCAGAGGGACAGGACACAGACATGTTATAAATGCTGGTGAAGGACCAGAGGGACAGGTCACAGACATCTTATAAATGCTGGTGAAGGACCAGAAGGACACAGACATATTATAAGTGCTGGTGAAGCCCCAGAGGGACACAGACATGTTATAAATGCTGGTGAAGGACCAGAGGGACACATACATGTTATAAATGCTGGTGAAGGACCAGAGGAACACAGACATGTTATAATTGCTGGTGAAGGACCAGAGGGAAAGGACACAGACATGTTATAAATGCTGGTGAAGAACCAGAGGGACACAGACATGTTATAAATGCTGGTGAAGCCCCAGGGGAACACAGACATGTTATAAATGCTGGTGAAGGACCAGAGGGACACAGACATATTATAAGTGCTGGTGAAGCCCCAGAGGGACACAGACATGTTGTAAATGCTGGTGAAGGACCAGAGGAACACAGACATGTTATAATTGCTGGTGAAGGACCAGAGGGAAAGAACACAGACATGTTATAAATGCTGGTGAAGGACCAGAAGGACACAGACATGTTATAAATGCTGGTGAAGCCCCAGGGGGACACAGACATGTTATAAATGCTGGTGAAGCACCAGAGGGACACAGACATGTTATAAATGCTGGTGAAGGATCAGAGGGACACAGACATGTTATAAATGCTGGTGAAGGACCAGAGACAAAGGAGACAGACATGTAATAAATGCTGGTGAAGGACCAGAGGGACACAGACATGCTATAAACGCTGGTGAAGGACCAGAGGGACACAGACATGTTATAAATGCTGGTGAAGGACCAGAGGGACACAAACATGTTATAAATGCTGGTGAAGGACCAGAGGGACACAGACATGTTATAAATGCTGGTGAAGGACCAGAGGGACACAGACATGTTATAAATGTTGGTGAAGGACCAGAGGGACAGGTGACAGATATGTAATAAATGCTGGTGAAGGACCAGAGGGACACAGACATGCTGAAAATGCTGGTGAAGGACCAGAGGGACACAGACATGTTGTAAATGTTGGTGAAGGACCAGAGGGACAAAGACATTTTATAAATGCTGGTGAAGGACCAGATGGACAGGATACAGATATGTTATAAATGTTGGTGAAGGACCAGAGGGACACAGACATATTATAAATGCTGGTGAAGGACCAGAGGGACACATACATGTTATAAATGCTGGTGAAGGACCAGAGGGACACAGACATGTTATAAATGCTGGTGAAGGACCAGAGGGACACAGACATGTTATTAATGCTGGTGAAGGACCAGAGGGACACAGACATGTTATAAATGTTGGTGAAGGACTCAGAGGGACACAGACATGTTATAAATGCTGGTGAAGGACCAGAGGGAACACAGACATGTTATAAATGCTGGTGAAGGACCAGAGGGACACAGACAAGTTATAAATGCTGGTGAAGGACCAGAGAGTCAGGACACAGACATGTTATAAATGCTGGTGAAGGACCAGAGGGACACAGACATGTTATAAATGCTGGTGAAGGACCAGAGGGACACAGACATGTTATTAATGCTGGTGAAGGACCAGAGGGACACAGACATGTTATAAATGTTGGTGAAGGACTCAGAGGGACACAGACATGTTATAAATGCTGGTGAAGGACCAGAGGGAACACAGACATGTTATAAATGCTGGTGAAGGACCAGAGGGACACAGACAAGTTATAAATGCTGGTGAAGGACCAGAGAGTCAGGACACAGACATGTTATAAATGCTGGTGAAGGACCAGAGGGACACATACATGTTATAAATGCTGGTGAAGGACCAGAGGAACACAGACATGTTATAAATGCTGGTGAAGGACCAGAGGGACACAGCCATGTTAGAAATGCTGGTGAAGCCCCAGGGGGACACAGACATGTTATAAATGCTGGTGAAGGATCAGAGGGACACAGACATTTTATAAATGCTGGTGAAGGACCAGAGGGACAGGACACAGACATGTTATAAATGCTGGTGAAGGATCAGAGGGACACAGACATGCTATAAATGCTGGTGAAGGACCAGAGGGACACAGATATGTTATAAATGCTGGTGAAGGACCAGAGGGACACAGACATGTTATAAATGTTGGTGAAGGATCAGAGGGACACAGACATGTTATAAATGCTGGTGAAGGACCAGAGGGACACAGACATGTTATAAATGCTGGTGAAGGACCAGAGTGACACAGCCATGTTATAAATGCTGGTGAAGGACCAGAGGGACACAGACATGTTATAGATGCTGGTGAAGGACCAGAGGGACACAGACATGTTATAAATGTTGGTGAAGGACCAGAGGGACACAGACATGTTATAAATGCTGGTGAAGCGCCAGAGGGACACAGACATGTTATAAATGCTGGTGAAGCCCCAGAGGGACAGGACACAGACATGTTATAAATGCTGGTGAAGGATCAGAGGGACACAGACATGTTATAAATGCTGGTGAAGGACCAGAGGGACAGGTCACAGACAACTTATAAATGCTGGTGAAGGACCAGAGGGACACAGACATATTATAAGTGCTGGTGAAGGACCAGAGGGACACAGACATGTTATAAATGCTGGTGAAGGACCAGAGGGACATAGACATGTTATAAATGCTCGTGAAGCCCCAGGGGGACACAGACATGTTATAATTGCTGGTGAAGGACCAGAGGGAAAGGACACAGACATGTTATAAATGCTGGTGAAGGACCAGAGGGACACAGACATGTTATAAATGCTGGTGAAGGACCAGAGGGACAGGTCACAGACATCTTATAAATGCTGGTGAAGGACCAGAAGGACACAGACATATTATAAGTGCTGGTGAAGCCCCAGAGGGACACAGACATGTTATAAATGCTGGTGAAGGACCAGAGGGACACATACATGTTATAAATGCTGGTGAAGGACCAGAGGAACACAGACATGTTATAATTGCTGGTGAAGGACCAGAGGGAAAGGACACAGACATGTTATAAATGCTGGTGAAGGACCAGAGGGACACAGACATGTTATAAATGCTGGTGAAGCCCCAGGGGAACACAGACATGTTATAAATGCTGGTGAAGGACCAGAGGGACACAGACATATTATAAGTGCTGGTGAAGCCCCAGAGGGACACAGATATGTTATAAATGCTGGTGAAGGACCAGAGGAACACAGACATGTTATAATTGCTGGTGAAGGACCAGAGGGAAAGAACACAGACATGTTATAAATGCTGGTGAAGGACCAGAAGGACACAGACAAGTTATAAATGCTGGTGAAGGACCAGAGGGACACAGACATATTATAAGTGCTGGTGAAGCCCCAGAGGGACACAGACATGTTATAAATGCTGGTGAAAGACCAGAGGAACACAGACATGTTATAATTGCTGGTGAAGGACCAGAGGGAAAGAACACAGACATGTTATAAATGCTGGTGAAGGACCAGAGGGACACAGACAAGTTATAAATGCTGGTGAAGGACCAGAGAGTCAGGACACAGACATGTTATAAATGCTGGTGAAGGACCAGAGGGACACAGACATGTTATAAATGCTGGTGAAGGACCAGAGGGACACAGACATGTTATTAATGCTGGTGAAGGACCAGAGGGACACAGACATGTTATAAATGTTGGTGAAGGACTCAGAGGGACACAGACATGTTATAAATGCTGGTGAAGGACCAGAGGGAACACAGACATGTTATAAATGCTGGTGAAGGACCAGAGGGACACAGACAAGTTATAAATGCTGGTGAAGGACCAGAGAGTCAGGACACAGACATGTTATAAATGCTGGTGAAGGACCAGAGGGACACATACATGTTATAAATGCTGGTGAAGGACCAGAGGAACACAGACATGTTATAAATGCTGGTGAAGGACCAGAGGGACACAGCCATGTTAGAAATGCTGGTGAAGCCCCAGGGGGACACAGACATGTTATAAATGCTGGTGAAGCACCAGAGGGACACAGACATGTTATAAATGCTGGTGAAGGACCAGAGGGACAGGACACAGACATGTTATAAATGCTGGTGAAGGATCAGAGGGACACAGACATGCTATAAATGCTGGTGAAGGACCAGAGGGACACAGATATGTTATAAATGCTGGTGAAGGACCAGAGGGACACAGACATGTTATAAATGTTGGTGAAGGATCAGAGGGACACAGACATGTTATAAATGCTGGTGAAGGACCAGAGGGACACAGACATGTTATAAATGCTGGTGAAGGACCAGAGTGACACAGCCATGTTATAAATGCTGGTGAAGGACCAGAGGGACACAGACATGTTATAGATGCTGGTGAAGGACCAGAGGGACACAGACATGTTATAAATGTTGGTGAAGGACCAGAGGGACACAGACATGTTATAAATGCTGGTGAAGCGCCAGAGGGACACAGACATGTTATAAATGCTGGTGAAGCCCCAGAGGGACAGGACACAGACATGTTATAAATGCTGGTGAAGGATCAGAGGGACACAGACATGTTATAAATGCTGGTGAAGGACCAGAGGGACAGGTCACAGACATGTTATAAATGCTGGTGAAGGACCAGAGGGACACAGACATATTATAAGTGCTGGTGAAGGACCAGAGGGACACAGACATGTTATAAATGCTGGTGAAGGACCAGAGGGACATAGACATGTTATAAATGCTCGTGAAGCCCCAGGGGGACACATACATGTTATAATTGCTGGTGAAGGACCAGAGGGAAAGGACACAGACATGTTATAAATGCTGGTGAAGGACCAGAGGGACACAGACATGTTATAAATGCTGGTGAAGCCCCAGGGGGACACAGACATGTTATAAATGCTGGTGAAGGACCAGAGGGACACAAACATATTATAAGTGCTGGTGAAGCCCCAGAGGGACACAGACATGTTATAAATGCTGGTGAAGGACCAGAGGGACACATACATGTTATAAATAATGGTGAAGGACCAGAGGAACACAGACATGTTATAATTGCTGGTGAAGGACCAGAGGGAAAGGACACAAACATGTTATAAATGCTGGTGAAGGACCAGAAGGACACAGACATGTTATAAATGCTGGTGAAGCCCCAGGGGGACACAGACATGTTATAAATGCTGGTGAAGCTCCAGAGGGACACAGACATGTTATAAATGCTGGTGAAGGATCAGAGGGACACAGACATGTTATAAATGCATGTGAAGGACCAGAGACAAAGGAGACAGACATGTAATAAATGCTGGTGAAGGACCAGAGGGACACAGACATGCTATAAATGCTGGTGAAGGACCAGAGGGACACAGACATGTTATAAATGCTGGTGAAGGACCAGAGGGACACAAACATGTTATAAATGCTGGTGAAGGACCAGAGGGACACAGACATGTTATAAATGCTGGTGAAGGACCAGAGGGACACAGACATGTTATAAATGTTGGTGAAGGACCAGAGGGACAGGTGACAGATATGTAATAAATGCTGGTGAAGGACCAGAGGGACACAGACATGCTAAAAATGCTGGTGAAGGACCAGAGGGACACAGACATGTTGTAAATGTTGGTGAAGGACCAGAGGGACAAAGACATTTTATAAATGATGGTGAAGGACCAGATGGACAGGAGACAGATATGTTATAAATGTTGGTGAAGGACCAGAGGGACACAGACATATTATAAATGCTGGTGAAGGACCAGAGGGACACAGACATGTTATAAATGCTGGTGAAGGACCAGAGGGACACAGACATGTTATAAATGCTGGTGAAGGACCAGAGGGACACAGACATGTTATTAATGCTGGTGACGGACCAGAGGGACACAGACATGTTATAAATGTTGGTGAAGGACTCAGAGGGACACAGACATGTTATAAATGCTGGTGAAGGACCAGAGGGAACACAGACATGTTATAAATGCTGGTGAAGGACCAGAGGGACACAGACAAGTTATAAATGCTGGTGAAGGACCAGAGAGTCAGGACACAGACATGTTATAAATGCTGGTGAAGGACCAGAGGGACACATACATGTTATAAATGCTGGTGAAGGACCAGAGGAACACAGACATGCTATAAATGCTGGTGAAGGACCAGAGGGACACAGCCATGTTAGAAATGCTGGTGAAGCCCCAGGGGGACACAGACATGTTATAAATGCTGGTGAAGCACCAGAGGGACACAGACATGTTATAAATGCTGGTGAAGGACCAGAAGGACAGAACGAAGACATGTTATAAATGCTGGTGAAGGATCAGAGGGACACAGACATGCTATACATGCTGGTGAAGGACCAGAGGGACACAGATATGTTATAAATGCTGGTGAAGGACCAGAGGGACACAGACATGTTATAAATGTTGGTGAAGGATCAGAGGGACACAGACATGTTATAAATGCTGGTGAAGGACCAGAGGGACACAGACATGTTATAAATGCTGGTGAAGGACCAGAGGGACACAGCCATGTTATAAATGCTGGTGAAGGACCAGAGGGACACAGACATGTTATAGATGCTGGTGACTGACCAGAGGGACACAGACATGTTATAAATGTTGGTGAAGGACCAGAGGGACACAGACATGTTATAAATGCTGGTGAAGCGCCAGAGGGACACAGACATGTTATAAATGCTGGTGAAGCCCCAGAGGGACAGGACACAGACATGTTATAAATGCTGGTGAAGGATCAGAGGGACACAGACATGTTATAAATGCTGGTGAAGGACCAGAGGGACAGGTCACAGACATGTTATAAATGCTGGTGAAGGACCAGAGGGACACAGACATATTATAAGTGCTGGTGAAGGACCAGAGGGACACAGACATGTTATAAATGCTGGTGAAGGACCAGAGGGATATAGACATGTTATAAATGCTCGTGAAGCCCCAGGGGGACACAGACATGTTATAAATGTTGGTGAAGCCCCAGGGGGACACAGACATGTTATAAATGCTGGTGAAGGACCAAAGGGACAGGACACAGACATGTTATAAATGCCGGTGAAGCCCCAGGGGGACACAGACATGTTATAAATGCTGGTGAAGGACCAGAGGGACATAGACATGTTATAAATGCTCGTGAAGCCCCAGGGGGACACAGACATGTTATAAATGTTGGTGAAGCCCCAGGGGGACACAGACATGTTATAAATGCTGGTGAAGGACCAAAGGGACAGGACACAGACATGTTATAAATGCCGGTGAAGCCCCAGGGGGACACAAACATGTTATAAATGCTGGTGAAGCACCAGAGGGGTCATGTTAATGGATGCCTGTGTTATCATATTAACAATTAGTTTTGTATATGTGGGAAGAACCAGACAGAGGGTCCTTTGTAGCTCAGTTGGTAGAGCATAGCGTTTGTAACACCAGTGTTGTGGGCTTGATTATATTATTTCATTGTACATAGCATTGGTCAGTTCAGTGAGTGAGGAAAACCAATGTATACATCTGCTTGTTCTTATGTGTGCCTGTGCAGAAATAGCAGTTTATATGCCCACGTTGTCTTTTTGATGTCCTCGTCCAACCTAAGGCCAAAATACAACCATCCTCTCGTTGTTTGGAAGCCAGCAGCATCTACATGATTCAGACTCTGTGCCACCACTTGTCCTGCTAACACTGTGATGAAAGGATCCACAGACACAGATACAGTAATTCTGTAATTACACACCAGGCAGAAGCAGGCAGCAGTATTTTTCCATTTGTAGATCAATGCTGAACTGTTGACATTGTTGCAGGTTAAACAAGACTGAGTTTATGCAGCCAACATCTTTCATTTATTCCCACTGATGTATTCTAGTCACAACTGTTGTCTGGCTCGCTCTTGTTTCCACTAAATGAAAAAAAAGAGAGACTAGCAACCCGGACAAAGCAAGCCTTTCTTTTTCAATCCGTCCATTCTCTCATCGGGTAGGTCTATACAAGTCACTGTCCTCAAGATTCTTGCTCGCTGTTCGTCAGAGAATGTTTTTGTTTAAAGACATAAGGCAAAGTCAGCTGATGTGACCTTAAAGAGCAGAGTGTCTCTCTCTGGTCTGCTATGTCCATTTGATCTGGTCAGAGATGTACCTCTCTGATGCCTGTCCTATTAGTGGTGGGCCTTTTCACCACCTCTCGGGGTGATGGTGGCGATACCTAGAAAGGGCTACATTTCGATCCCGGTGGCTGATAAGGGCCGGCCCGTTGACGGGTTGATGGCATCTGCTCTGGCTGTCTGTGGTTGCGCTCTAAGACAAATGCACCCTGGGAAGGTGAGCGCTGGCCGTTGTGGTCCTTATCAATCAATTACATTTTACTTTGTCAGATTAATTGTATGGAATTGTTCGGTGCTGATAGGAACCTGTGTGTGTGTGGAGGTTAGGTCGTTTGGGTGGGGGTTGGTGCATATTGTTTGGGGTGTGTATGTGTGTGTGTTGGATCAGGGATGCCCTGTGTTGCCCTTGGTGCTGATGTAAATAACTACATTCTCTGTCAGTGCTATAGATTTCTGTTTTTATCACACATAATTTTAATATGGTTACCTTTTAATTCAGTTACACACTCAAAGTAATGGGAAATATATTTATTAAAGGTTTTCCTTTTGCATGATGAATAAGTAATACAATTAAAATGCCATGCTTCCTTCAACAACCTAGCCATGGCATCTAACTGTTTGTAACGATAAACAGAACATAGCAACACAAGAAGAGGACATTTTATAAATGTTGAATTCTCACTTCAACTGGGTGAGAGAGTCAGTCCCCTCTCTGCACTCTCTCCATCCGCATTTACAACCACAGACCCCCTTCTTTGCTTATGAAAAGCTGGATTAATGACATAACGTTCAGCTGATAATGATGTGTGAGACGAGCAGAGCCCCGAGGAACTTAACTGCCAAGTTGCTGTTGGACCATGGTCAGACTGTGTTCGTCTTACTAATGAGATGCCACATAGGGAAGACGGAGCGACCGGAGTACCCAAACGGTCATCGCAAAATAATTCCCCATCCAGTTTTAGGTCGTAAAAACAAGAGCATTTCAAGAGAGGGAGGCCCAACGCATCCTGCTGGGCTGCCAACTGACCACATCATTCTGAGAGTTAATTTTTCAGGATAGAATTTGGCAGGCCGCTACAACAACAGCTAGGTTAGCTCCAGTCTGGCCAAGGCAGTGTATTGTTTCTATTCCAGACAAAAGCAGCTACTGACTGTAGGTTATGGAGGCCTGTGGTCCGTCCTTATCACTTGTGAGAACGCTTGTTGGCTCAGGGCTCTGACGTAGGGCCTATAGGCTCTGTAAGCAGTAGACTATGGGCTTGTGGTCCTCCATCTTCCTTATCAACCGCGTGGAGGTTGGCTCTGGCTTTGAGCTCTGAGGTAGCAGGCCCTTTAGCACTGCTTATGCTGAGGACAGTAGTCAGATGAGTGGAGGTTAATCAGTGTGTGTTTCCTCCTCCAGCAAATCCGGCTGAAGCCCAGTTCACAGTCTCTTAAATTCTTCTCTGCTTCTTCTCTTCTCCTCTCCTCTCCTCAGCAGAGCAGTGGGTCAGCTTGATCTCCTATGTCTTGTCTTCTCTCCTCTCGTCTCCTCTCCTCTTCTCCTCTCCTCTCCTCAGCAGAGCAGTGGGTCAGCTTGATCTCCTATGTCTTGTCTTCTCTCCTCTCGTCTCCTCTCCTCTTCTCCTCTCCTCTCCTCAGCAGAGCAGTTGGTCAGCTTGATCTCCCCTGTCTTGTCTTCTCTCCTCTCCTCTCCTCTCCTCCTCTTCTCTTCTCAGCAGAGTTGTTTAGTGGGTCAGCTTGATCTTCCCTGTCTCCTCTCCTCTCCTCTCCTCTCCTCTCCTCTCCTCTCCTCTCCTCTCCTCTCCTCTCCTCTCCTCTCCTATTCTCTTCTCTTCTCTTCTCTGCAGAGCAGTGGGTCAGTTTGAGCTCCCCTGTCATTGGGTGGAACTCATTCGGGGGGCATTAAAGTGTAAACCAGAAGAAAAAACAAAGGGCTTAGTCAAATCAGATGGCTCAAACAACAACAACAAACGCACACTCTGTAATCTTCTTAGGGAAATTAATGAGGGGGAGCCCCCTTGGTCGAGCTGGGCGGAGGGGCGGATAATGATCCCGGACCGGGGGGGATGAAGGGAGGGAGGAGAAAAGAAGAGGAGGCAGTGGATCAGGCAGAAGGTGAGAACGGGATAGGGGGATTAGGAGAGAGGACTCCCACTAGAATCAAACAGGACTCTAGCCAAAGGGATCTCTCTCTTCCCTCCCATCCCAAACTTCAAAAGTATGTCCTAAGCTGGAAGTAGGTGTCAGTAATCCCTCTGTGGATGTAGATCTATGCTGCAGACTCAGGCCTCGCCTTTCATCCTGCAGGCTGCTTGTACAGCATGCTCTACACTCTTCCTCCATCTCCCTCATCTCCATGGCCTGGGAAGGTAAACTTTTGCACTGTGGCCCCCATTGCAGATCACAGGGATCCATCCGTTCGACTCGCTCATTATCTCTTTATTAGTGAACTAACTGCGTCACCCGCTCGCAGATCAGAGTTTCAATATGTAGACTACGGTAGAGCGCTGGTGGAGTGGTTTGTGGAGACTGTTGTATGGTTTGTAGATCACAGCCTAGGCAGATGGATGTGTAGGCCTACTTTAGGAAGACTCGAAAAATTGCCAAAGACTCTCATCACCCAAGCCATAGACTGTTTGCTCTGCTACCATCCGGCAACTGGTACCGGAGCATCGGCTCTCGGACCAACAGGCTTTGAGACACTTTCTACCCCCAAGCCACACGACTGCTAAATAACCAGAATGCTAAATAATCAATTAATGGTACCTAAACTATCTGCACAGACACACCATGTACAGAACTCACTAGCACACATTACATTGACACTCCCACACAAAACCCAAACACATTCACATACACAACATACGCACATACATAACGCACACACACGTACTGACACAACACAAACACACATACATACACATTACACACACTCACACTCACATATACACACTCACACTTTTACACTCATAATTTGCTGCTGCTGCTACTCTGTAGTTTATTTATTATTATTATTATCTCTCCTGATGCCTAGTCACTTTACCCTGCTTTCATGTACATATCTAGTTCAAATACCTCATACCTCTGCACATTGATCTGGTACTGGTACCTCCTGTACATAGCTTCACATTGATCTGGTACTGGTACTTTCTGTATATAGCTCCACATTGATCTGGTACTGGTACTTCCTGTATATAGCTCCACATTGATCTGGTACTGGTACTTCCTGTATATAGCTCCACATTGATCTGGTACTGGTACCTCCTGTACATAGCTCCACATTGATCTGGTACAGGTACTTCCTGTATATAGCTCCACATTGATCTGGTACTGGTACCTCCTGTATATAGTTCCACATTGATCTGGTACTGGTACCTCCTGTACATAGCTTCACATTGATCTGGTACTGGTACCTCCTGTATATAGTTCCACATTGATCTGGTACTGGTACCTCCTGTACATAGCTTCACATTGATCTGGTACTGGTACCTCCTGTATATAGTTCCACATTGATCTGGTACTGGTACCTCCTGTACATAGCTTCACATTGATCTGGTACTGGTACCTCCTGTATATAGTTCCACATTGATCTGGTACTGGTACCTCCTGTTATGGTGAGTGAATGAGGACCCAAAAGCGAACTAACTTAAACAGAGCTTCTTTAATAACCAAACATAGGTAGGCTCAGATAGACCGGCAGATTCCGACAGGACAGGACAAGGTTACAGCAAACATGACGATAGTCTGGCTCAGGCATGAAACACAACAAACAAGAATCCGACAAGGACAGGAACAGAAACAGAGAGAGATATAGGGACCTAATCAGAGGGAAAAAGGGAACAGGTGGGAAACGGGGTGAATGGGTAGTCAGAGGAGACAAGGAACAGCTGGGGGAAAGCGGGGGAGAAAAGGTAACCTAACAACGACCAGCAGAGGGAGACAGGGTGAAGGGAAAGGACAGAGACAAGACACAACATGACAGTACATGACAGTACCCCCCCACTCACCGAGCGCCTCCTGGCGCACTCGAGGAGGAAACCTGGCGGCAACGGAGGAAATCCTCGATCAGCGCACGGTCCAGCACGTCCCGAGAGGGAACCCAACTCCTCTCCTCAGGACCGTACCCCTCCCAATCTACGAGGTACTGGTGACCACGGCCCCGAGGACGCATGTCCAAAATTCTACGGACCCTGTAGATGGGTGCGCCCTCGACAAGGATGGGGGGGGGGGGGGGGAAGACGAGCGGGGGCGCGAAGGACGGGCTTGATGCAGGAGACATGGAAGACCGGGTGGACGCGACGAAGGTATCGCGGAAGAAGAAGTCGAACTGCGACAGGATTAATGACCCGAGAAATACGGAACGGACCAATGAACCGCGGGGTCAACTTGCGAGAAGCCGTCTTAAGGGGAAGGTTCTGAGTGGAGAGCCAAACTCTCTGACCGCGACAATATCTAGGACTCTTAGTTCTACGCTTATTAGCAGCCCTCACAGTCTGCGTCCTATAACGGCAAAGTGCAGACCTGACCCTCTTCCAGGTGCGCTCGCAACGTTGGACAAAAGCCTGAGCGGAGGGGACGCTGGACTCGGCGAACTGAGATGAGAACAGCGGAGGCTGGTACCCGAGGCTACTCTGAAAAGGAGATAGCCCGGTCGCAGACGAAGGAAGCGAGTTGTGGGCGTATTCTGCCCAGGGGAGCTGTTCTGACCAAGACGCAGGGTTACGAAAAGAAAGACTGCGTAAGATGCGACCAATAGTCTGATTGGCCCGTTCTGCTTGACCGTTAGACTGGGGGTGAAAGCCGGAAGAGAGACTGACGGAAGCCCCAATCAAACGGCAAAACTCCCTCCAAAATTGAGACGTGAATTGCGGACCTCTGTCCGAAACGACGTCTGACGGAAGGCCATGAATTCTGAAAACATTCTCGATGATGATTTGTGCCGTCTCTTTAGCAGAAGGAAGCTTAGCAAGGGGAATGAAATGAGCCGCCTTAGAGAACCTATCGACAACCGTAAGAATAACAGTCTTCCCCGCTGACGAAGGCAGTCCGGTGACAAAATCTAAGGCGATGTGAGACCACGGTCGAGAGGGAATAGGAAGCGGCCTGAGACGGCCGGCAGGAGGAGAGTTACCGGACTTAGTCTGCGCGCAGACCGAACAAGCAGCCACGAAACGACGCGTGTCATGCTCCCGGGTGGGCCACCAAAAACGCTGGCGAATGGAAGCAAGCGTACCCCGAACGCCAGGGTGGCCGGCTAACTTGGCAGAGTGAGCCCACTGAAGAACGGCCAGACGAGTAGGAACGGGAACGAAAAGAAGGTTCCTAGGACAAGCGCGCGGCGACGGAGTGTGAGTGAGCGCTTGTTTTACCTGCCTCTCAATTCCCCAGACAGTCAACCCGACAACACGCCCCTCAGGGAGAATCCCCTCGGGGTCAGTGGAGGCTACTGAAGAACTGAAGAGACGAGACAAAGCATCAGGCTTGGTGTTCTTAGAGCCCGGACGATAAGAAATCACGAACTCGAAACGAGCGAAAAACAGCGCCCAACGCGCCTGACGCGCATTAAGTCGTTTGGCAGAACGGATGTACTCAAGGTTCCTATGGTCAGTCCAAACGACAAAAGGAACGGTCGCCCCCTCCAACCACTGTCGCCATTCGCCTAGGGCTAACCGGATGGCGAGCAGTTCGCGGTTACCCACATCATAGTTACGTTCCGACGGCGACAGGCGATGAGAAAAATACGCGCATGGGTGGACCTTGTCGTCAGAGAGGGAGCGCTGAGAAAGGATGGCTCCCACGCCCACCTCTGACGCGTCAACCTCGACAACGAACTGTCTAGAGACGTCAGGTGTAACAAGGATAGGAGCGGATGTAAAACGATTCTTGAGGAGATCAAAAGCTCCCTGGGCGGAAACGGACCACTTAAAGCACGTCTTGACAGAAGTAAGGGCTGTGAGAGGAGCTGCCACCTGACCGAAATTACGGATGAAACGACGATAGAAGTTCGCGAAGCCGAGAAAGCGCTGCAGCTCGACGCGTGACTTAGGGACGGGCCAATCAATGACAGCTTGGACCTTAGCGGGATCCATCTTAATGCCTTCAGCGGAAATAACAGAACCGAGAAATGTGACGGAGGAGGCATGAAAAGTGCACTTCTCAGCCTTCACAAAAAGACAATTCTCTAAAAGGCGCTGGAGGACACGTCGAACGTGCTGAACATGAATCTGGAGTGACGGTGAAAAAATCAGGATATCGTCAAGGTAAACGAAAACAAAGATGTTCAGCATGTCTCTCAGGACATCATTGACTAATGTCTGAAAGACAGCTGGAGCGTTAGCGAGGCCGAAAGGAAGAACCCGGTATTCAAAGTGCCCTAACGGAGTGTTAAACGCCGTCTTCCACTCGTCCCCCTCCCTGATGCGCACGAGATGGTAAGCGTTACGAAGGTCCAACTTAGTGAAAAACCTGGCTCCCTGCAGGATCTCGAAGGCTGAAGACATAAGAGGAAGCGGATAACGATTCTTCACTGTTATGTCATTCAGCCCTCGATAATCTATGCAGGGGCGCAGAGACCCGTCCTTCTTCTTGACAAAAAAAACCCCCGCTCCGGCGGGAGAGGAGGAGGGGACTATGGTACCGGCGTCAAGAGCTACAGACAAATAATCTTCGAGAGCCTTACGTTCGGGAGCCGACAGAGAGTATAGTCTACCCCGGGGGGGGGTGGTTCCCGGAAGGAGATCAATACTACAATCATACGACCGGTGTGGAGGAAGAGAGGTGGCCCTGGACCGACTGAACACCGTGCGCAGATCGTGATAATCCTCCGGCACCCCTGTCAAATCACCAGGCTCCTCCTGTGAAGAAGAGACAGAGGAAACAGGAGGGATAGCAGACATTAAACATTTCACATGACAAGAGACGTTCCAGGAGAGGATAGAATTACTAGACCAATTAATGGAAGGATTATGACAAACTAGCCAGGGATGGCCCAAAACAACAGGTGTAAAAGGTGAACGAAAAATTAAAAAAGAAATGGTTTCACTATGATTACCAGAAACAGTGAGGGTTAAAGGTAGCGTCTCACGCTGAATCCTGGGGAGAGGACTACCATCCAGGGCGAACAAGGCCGTGGGCTCCTTTAACTGTCTGAGAGGAATGTCATGTTCCCGAGCCCAGGTCTCGTCCATAAAACAGCCCTCCGCCCCAGAGTCTATTAAGGCACTGCAGGAAGCTGACGAACCGGTCCAGCGTAGATGGACCGACAAGGTAGTGCAGGATCTTGAAGGAGAGATAGGAGTAGTAGCGCTCACCAGTAGCCCTCCGCTTACTGACGAGCTCTGGCCTTTTACTGGACATGAAGTGACAAAATGACCAGCGGAACCGCAATAGAGACAGAGGCGGTTGGTGATTCTCCGTTCCCTCTCCTTAGTCGAGATGCGGATACCTCCCAGCTGCATGGGCTCAGCACCCGAGCCGGCAGAGGAAGATGGTAGTGATGCGGAGAGGGAGGCGACGGAGAGCGCGAGCTCCCTTCCACGAGCTCGGTGACGAAGATCAACCCGTCGCTCAATGCGAATAGCGAGTTCAATCAAGGAATCCACGCTGGAAGGAACCTCCCGGGAGAGAATCTCATCCTTTACCTCTGCGCGGAAACCCTCCAGAAGACGAGCGAGCAAGGCCGGCTCGTTCCAGCCACTGGAGACAGCAAGAGTGCGAAACTCAATAGAGTAGTCTGTTATGGATCGATTGCCTTGACATAGGGAAGACAGGGCCCTGGAAGCCTCCTCCCCAAAAACAGATCGATCAAAAACCCGTATCATCTCCTCCTTAAAGTCCTGATACTGGTTAGTACACTCAGCCCTTGCCTCCCAGATTGCCGTGCCCCACTCACGAGCCCGTCCAATAAGGAGAGATATGACGTAGGCGACACGAGCAGTGCTCCTGGAGTAAGTGTTGGGCTGGAGAGAAAACACAATATCACACTGGGTGAGGAACGAGCGGCATTCAGTGGGCTCCCCAGAGTAACACGGCGGGTTATTGATTCTGGGCTCCGGAGATTCGAAAGCCCTGGAAGTGGCCGGTGGATCGAGGCGGAGATGGTGAACCTGTTCTGTGAGGTTGGAGACTTGGGTGGCCAGGGTCTCAACGGCATGTCGAGCAGCAGACACTTCCTGCTCGTGTCTGCCTAGCATCGCTCCCTGGATCCCGACGGCTGAGTGGAGAGGATCCGAAGTCGCTGGGTCCATTCTTGGTCGGATTCTTCTGTTATGGTGAGTGAATGAGGACCCAAAAGCGAACTAACTTAAACAGAGCTTCTTTAATAACCAAACATAGGTAGGCTCAGATAGACCGGCAGATTCCGACAGGACAGGACAAGGTTACAGCAAACATGACGATAGTCTGGCTCAGGCATGAAACACAACAAACAAGAATCCGACAAGGACAGGAACAGAAACAGAGAGAGATATAGGGACCTAATCAGAGGGAAAAAGGGAACAGGTGGGAAACGGGGTGAATGGGTAGTCAGAGGAGACAAGGAACAGCTGGGGGAAAGCGGGGGAGAAAAGGTAACCTAACAACGACCAGCAGAGGGAGACAGGGTGAAGGGAAAGGACAGAGACAAGACACAACATGACAGTACATGACACCTCCTGTACATAGCTTCACATTGATCTGGTACTGGTACCTCCTGTATATAGCTCCACATTGATCTGGTACTGGTACCTCCTGTATATAGTTCCACATTGATCTGGTACTGGTACCTCCTGTACATAGCTCCACATTGATCTGGTACTGGTACTTCCTGTATATAGCTCCACATTGATCTGGTACTGGTACTTCCTGTATATAGCTCCACATTGATCTGGTACTGGTACTTCCTGTATATAGTTCCACATTGATCTGGTACTGGTACCTCCTGTATATAGTTCCACATTGATCTGGTACTGGTACCTCCTGTACATAGCTTCACATTGATCTGGTACTGGTACCTCCTGTATATAGTTCCACATTGATCTGGTACTGGTACCTCCTGTAAATAGCTCCACATTGATCTGGTACTGGTACCTCCTGTATATAGTTCCACATTGATCTGGTACTGGTACCTCCTGTACATAGCTCCACATTGATCTGGTACTGGTACTTCCTGTATATAGCTCCACATTGATCTGGTACTGGTACTTCCTGTATATAGCTCCACATTGATCTGGTACTGGTACTTCCTGTATATAGCTCCACATTGATCTGGTACTGGTACCTCCTGTACATAGCTCCACATTGATCTGGTACTGGTACTTCCTGTATATAGCTCCACATTGATCTGGTACTGGTACTTCCTGTAAATAGCTCCACATTGATCTGGTACTGGTACTACCTGTATATAGCTCCACATTGATCTGGTACTGGTACTTCCTGTAAATAGCTCCACATTGATCTGGTACTGGTACTACCTGTATATAGCTCCATTCTTGGGTATTATATTTTATACATCTTGTGTTACTATTTTATATATATTATAATTTTTGAACTCTGCATCATTGGGTAAGCAATCATTTCATGGTAAAGTTTACACCAGTTGTATTTGGAAATATACTTTACATTAGCTACCAATAGCAACTTCAACACACTGAAAGTAGATTCATTCAATTCCCAATGATTGTCACTATTACCTGTCTGTCTCTACTCCATTGTTGTAACCCTGTGTTGTTGTTTGTGTCGCACCGCTTTGCTTTATCTTGGCCAGGTTGCAGTTGTAAATGAGACCTGGTTAAATAAAGGTGAAAACATAATAATAATAATTTTAGAAAATATCACCTGTCTGTCTCCACTCCATGTTTGTCACTATTACCTGTCTGTCTCTACTCCATGTTTGTCACTATTACCTGTCTGTCTCTACTCCATGTTTGTCACTATTACCTGTCTGTCTCCACTCCATGTTTGTCACTATTACCTGTCTGTCTCTACTCCATGTTTGTCACTATTACCTGTCTGTCTCCACTCCATGGTTGTCACTATTACCTGTCTGTCTCTACTCCATGTTCGTCACTATTACCTGTCTGTCTCCACTCCATAGTTGTCACTATTACCTGTCTGTCACTACTCCATGGTTGTCCGGTAGGATGAAGGGAAAGCATCAACAGGGATTTTTACTGTAGATATAAGGTCTGAGTTCTTAGTGTCACAACTGTCAAAAACATCCTTTGGTCATGTTTTGAGATACCTTTGAAATGTGACACCGATTACTATTGTAGTTGGATTTATTTGACACTTCTTTCCCACTTTTCCATTTAACAGAATGGGAAGAAGAGAAAATAAATGGAGGCGTGGAATTGACAAAATCAGTAGGTTTTGTAATGCTTAAAGGGGCCCAGAGCAAAGCCCATTGTATGTGTAGGAGCCCCCCTCCTCTTCCCTCCTCTGGCTGCATCAGAACGAACCAGGCCTCATCAAACACTCTGCCATCCTCTGGTGTGATAGTGAAAATACATGCACAATATTTCAATATAGGAATATTTTTTGTCATTTGAAATAGATTTCTAAGTCTATTTGTAAATGATTGTAAAGCCCAATATGGATATATATTTTTGTATTCCATTCATGGCACTAGACATAGACAGCTGGAGAAGCCCTGGAAATAAACAGAATCGTAACATTTTGGACTGTATTGTGGGAAATACATTTATGGTTATTTATTGTGCCATTAAATTGCATAGCCAGTTAAAGAGATTTATAGTAGCTGTTGCTATATCTGCTGTTATAGCTGCTGATTTATCTGCTGTTATAGCTGCTGATTTATCTGCTGGTATAGCTGCTGATTTATCTGCTGATTTAGCTGCTAATTTATCTGCTGATTTAGCTATTGATTTAGGTGCTGATTTATCTGCTGTTATAGCTGCTGATTTATCTGCTGGTATAGCTGCTGATTTATCTGCTGATTTAGCTGCTAATTTATCTGCTGATTTAGCTGCTGATTTATCTGCTGGTATAGCTGCTGATTTAGCTGCTGATTTAGCTATTGATTTAGATGCTGATTTATCTGCTGGTATAGCTGCTGATTTAGCTGCTGATTTAGCTATTGATTTAGATGCTGATTTATCTGCTGGTATAGCTGCTGATATAGCTGCTGATTTAGCTATTGATTTAGCTGCTGATTTATCTGCTGGTATAGCTGCTGTTATAGCTGCTGATTTAGCTATTGATTTAGCTGCTGATTTATCTGCTGGTATAGCTGCTGATTTAGCTGCTGATATAGCTGCTGATTTAGCTGCTGATATAGCTGCTGATTTAGCTGCTGTTATAGCTGCTGATTTAGCTGCTGATATAGCTGCTGATTTAGCTATTGATTTAGGTGCTGATTTATCTGCTGTTATAGCTGCTGATTTATCTGCTGGTATAGCTGCTAATTTATCTGCTGATTTAGCTATTGATTTAGATGCTGATTTATCTGCTGGTATAGCTGCTAATTTATCTGCTGATTTAGCTATTGATTTAGGTGCTGATTTATCTGCTGTTATAGCTGCTGATTTATCTGCTGGTATAGCTGCTGATTTATCTGCTGATTTAGCTGCTAATTTATCTGCTGATTTAGCTATTGATTTAGATGCTGATTTATCTGCTGTTATAGCTGCTGATTTATCTGCTGATATAGCCGCTGATTTATCTGCTGTTATAGCTGCTGATTTAGCTGCTGATTTATCTGCTGGTATTGCTGCTGATTTAGCTGCTGAAATTAGTTCTGATTTAAATGCTGATATAGCTATTGATTTAGGTGCTGATTTACCTGCTGTTATAGCTGCTGATTTATTTGCTGGTATAGCTGCTGATTTAGCTGTTGATTTAGGTGCTGATTTATCTGCTGTTATAGCTGCTGATTTAGTTGTTGATTTAAGTGCTGATTTATCTGCTGTTATAGCTGCTGATTTAGCTGCTGATTTATCTGCTGGTATTGCTGCTGATTTAGCTGCTGAAATTAGTTCTGATTTAAATGCTGATATAGCTATTGATTTAGGTGCTGATTTACCTGCTGTTATAGCTGCTGATTTATTTGCTGGTACAGCTGTTGATTTATCTGCTGTTATAGCTGCTGATTTAACTGCTGATTTATCTGCTGATTTATCTGCTTTTACAGCTGCTGATGTATCTGCTGTTATAGCTGCTGATTTAACTGCTGATATAGCTATTGATTTATCTGCTGTTATAGCTGCTGATTTAGCTGCTAATTTATCTGCTGTTACAGCTGCTGATTTATCTGTTCTTATAGCTGCTGATTTAGCTGTTGATTTAGCTGCTGTTATAGCTGTTGATTTAGCTGTTGATTTATCTGCTGATTTATCTTCTCTTATAGCTGTTGATTTAGCTGTTGATTTAGCTGCTGTTATAGCTGTTGATTTAGCTGTTGATTTATCTGCTGATTTATCTGCTCTTATAGCTGCTGATTTAGCTGTTGATTTAGCTGTTGACTTAGCTGCTGTTATAGCTGTTGATTTAGCTGTTGATTTATCTGCTCTTATAGCTGTTGATTTAGCTGTTGATTAGCTGTTGATTTAGCTGCTGTTATAGCTGTTGATTTAGCTGTTGATTTAGCTGCTGTTACAGCTTTTGATTTAGCTGCTGTTATAGCTGTTGATTTAGCTGCGTCTGCACTGCTTCTGATCTACATTTCTACAATTCACTGACATTAGTTCCCTTATCTGTGAGTCATTTCCAAGGCGGGTTGGTCAGTAATGCTTAGCTCCGTGTGGGCCATGGCTAGGTGTAAAAGCTTGACCTCTCGGTAGGACACCAGAGTGACTTTCATTACAGGACCCTCTGGTTTATCCCCCTCTGGGTTTACTGATGGGAAAACACAGTGGGTAAAGGGAGTGAATTTAGCTTAAAGGGCACTGTTTGTCATAATGCAGTGGGATAATATAGTCTACCTTGTAGTGCTAATCAATGCAGGTAATGTAAATATACAACATCCGTATAAAAACACAATTATTTGCTCTTGTGTATATTGTTTTACTAAAGATATGAAATAATGATATCGTTTCACTCAATTTGTGAAAAGATGCACTAAACCTGAGTGTGTTGTTGTTTTAGTTGTTGTTGTTGTTGTTTTATTTTCATTAACGCCATTATCAGGCTGTCTTCTTGTGCGGTTTGGAAGACTGACTGGGCCCACTGTGCAGCACAACACTACACTGGCGCTGACATGTTTGAAACAAGCTTGGATGGGTGGGCCCGCAAATATACACACACACTCTCCTCTGTCTCTCTCTCTTTTTCTCTCTCTTTTTCTCTCTCACTCTCTCTCTCTCTCTCTCTCTCTCTCTCTCTCTCTCTTTTGCTCTCTATTTTGCTCTCTCTCTCTCTCTCTCTCTCTCTCTCTCTCTCTCTTTTGCTCTCTCTGTTTTGCTCTCTCTCTTTTGCTCTCTCTCTCTCTCTCTCGCTCTCTGTCTCTCTCTCTCTCTCTCTCTCTCTCTCTCTCGCTCTCTGGCTCTCGCAGTACAGGACTCAATCACTAGTACAGCACCCCTCATAGGCTAAGCTAGCTACACCACACCATCTCTCTCTCCAAAGGCCTCTTGATTTCCCAGCATGCTCTGTACCACCTCCCACACCGCTGTTGTCCTCACATTTCCTTTCAAGCCTGGTCACAGTTGTTTTATATTTTCATCTGGCCGCCCGAGGATATTTATCTGCAGGAGTTTAATGTGGCGGTCAACTAACTGAAGCGCTACTGCTTTGTTTTTCAAACAGTAACAGTTGCAGGGCCAGAAAACACCAGCATTAGCCTGGCTAATTACTGCATCCAGCTCCATCTCACAAATGTGCCGGTGAAAACCCAGACCATTAATGTGTGTAATTATATTGTAATTGCGTGGTAATTATACTTCTAAAGCACACTCACCTCCTCTCAGCCCCAAAGGCAGGTATATTCCATGCTGCCTGTTCCCCAACAGATTAGAGCTGTAGATTTCTCTACCATGGAGAAAACGGATTAAAGACTGTCGCAGTATTCTTCAAGTGTATCCTCTCCTCACTTCAGTTGTACATTTTTTTGTGTTTTTTTTTTTGTTTTCAGATGTGATTTCACAGAACGGGCGCATAAACATGTACACAATACTGCTGGGGATGGAGGAAATTATTTTTCAAGGGACCAGGGGAAATCCATTCACCAGGTAGCTGAGTGGGACTGAATGTGTGTTTATGATTGAACATAGATTTTTTTCTGTGTTAACATTTTTGTAAACATAGTTATTTCTGTGTGAATGAATATTTCTGTACATTTTGAAATGTGTGTGTTTGTGTAACTGCATGAGCACATCAGGGTTTTAGTTAGCCGTAATAGCCGGCTTTTGTCCAATAAAAATCATTGATAAACCGATTATTAAAATAGGCGCTGGCCAATTGTCCGGGAGACAAAGAAAAAAATCCCATTGCCAAATACTGCTTTTTAGCCTATTGATTGAAGGAAATAACAGTCGATGGACATACATTTGACTGCTCTTGTTTACCGGTCTATAGGTTCAGTTGTATCATTTTGTGGAATTGGTGCGAGTGAATAAAGACACGGTATATTCATTTTGTATCTTATTTATCACACGCCTACATCATACAGATACAGAGCCTTTGAGTGGAAAATCTGTCTGACACTGCAAGAGCTGATGCTGCAGCATCTGGTGGTGCTTTCAAGACAACTGGGAACTCTGAAAATACGAGGTCAAATCATGACGTCTGTCACGGTCGTGAGGAGAGACGGGCCAAGGCGCAGCGTGATTAAAGTTCCACATCTTTTAATAGAGTGAAACTTCCAAACAAAACAATAAACTAACAACGAAACTTGACATCAGTGGTGCTACATGCACATACACAAAACAATATCCCACAAAAGCAGGTGGGAACAGGGACACCTTATGTATGATCCCCAATTAGAGACAACAATAATCAGCTGCCTCTAATTGGGAACCATACTCAATCCCAAACATAGAAATAGGACAACTAGAACACCCCCCCTAGTCACGCTCTGACCTAAACACCATAGAGAATCGAGGGCTCTCTATGGTCAAGGCGTGACAAAGTCAGCGATCTTCAGGTCGGAAAGTCAGAGCTCAAGAAAGAGCCCCGAGTTCCTGAGTTGGAATTCCGAGTTGGGGACCTTTCAAAACGATTTTTGCCAGTCTGAGCTTGTTTTTTCCCCAGTTCGCAGTTGTCTTGAATGCACTGAAGTTGGAAGTCGGAGATTTCCGAGTTCCGAGTTTCCAGTTATTGTGAACACAACATCAAACGTCAAAGGAAGGCAGGTTTCATCAACCCTTCACACACCACTTTGCAATGAGCTGGAGGCAGTATGCATTTTGAAAACATGTACTTAATTGTTTGAAATCTGAACGTTTTAATACATATTATGAAGCATGTCTTACCTTGATTCAAAGTAGCCCATTAGATCTCCTCTCTTTCTAAATTTCTAACAGATCATTTCATCTCTGTCACATGAAACATTATGGAACAAACATTTGTTTGCCTTGTGCACATTGCTGAGCTTGCTATGTGAAGAAATAATAGTTTATCAACATTCTGATCTGTTGCATCAGTCTAAAGAATGTGGGATCTTTTGTCCCACTACGGTCCCAGAGTCTGTTAGGAGTAGGCTATTTATTTACTATAGTAGATTGACATAGGCGTGGCCAAGCACGCCTCCATCTCAATCATCAAGTTTGTAGACAACACCACATTGTTGGATTGCCAACGATGACGAGACAGCCTACAGGGAGGAGGTGAGGGCTCTGGGAGTGTGCTGCCTGGAAAACAACCTCTCACCCAACGCCAACAAAACAAAGGAGATAAACCCGCAATAACATCTGCTAATCACATGTATGTGACCAATACAATTTGGTTTGATTTGATTTTAGGCTAGTGATTTCGCTGTTTGTTACTCATCTTGTTGGCTGAGGAAACGTACATGTTGACAGTTATTCTAACATGTTCAAAGTGCACATCAGAACTTGGACCACATCATTGCATCATCGACTTGCATGTTCTGTTAATATGAATGACCATTTTCTAAATGTTATTTCTGTCATTCTGAGCACCGTGTGTGGACGCCCTAATCAGGTTACGCACCCAATGCAAATGGGTCTGGTAAATTTCTCAAATGTCCGATAAATTAAAATGTCGCCGGTCAAATGTCCGGCACCACATTCTCCTAATGGAAACCCTGGTGCACGTGTGTGTGTGTGTGTGTGTGTGTGCGTGTGTGTATGTGCGCGTGTTTTGGGTGTGCGTGTGTGTGTATGTATCTGTCTACATGCTATTAGCATTGGGGAGGGGAGGTGTCATTGCTACTTGAATAAACTCAACTGCTGTGCACTGGACTCATTATGTATCCCTACTGTGGTGCTTCATGAAGACATATGGCCAGAGACTAACACTTGATGTGACTTCCTGCATCCTACTGCCTCTGTGCTTGTCACCCACAATCTAACCCAGTCTAATCCCTCCTTTAATTTACTCCAATCGCAAGCCAAGCAGCAACTAACACTGTCCTCAGGGGTCCTCTCACTTGTGCTGCCGGTGACAAGGGATATGCAAAAGCACAGTTCCTCATCGGGCCAGCTGACAGGAGCAGTTCCGCCGGGGAACGCACCTCCTGTCTCCTCCCGCCCCTCAGCCTCTTTTAACGTCACTCACCACAGCACTTTGCCAGTTCTTGGGAGAGGGCTTTATTAACATGTTGTTCTGAGGGGCTGTTAGGCCCAGACTGTTTGGCGGCGGATGGAGGAGGATGGCGGATGCAGCTATTTATTGCTGATGAGAAATAGACCCACTGGAAAGTATTTTTCTACTTTTTTTCTATCTTTGCCGAACCTCTTCCACCTTATTTTTCCCAGTCTAATAATTTCCCCCAGCCAGGCAGGAATGGTAAGAGGAGAGAGAGCAGGGAGAGCAGGGGGAGAGCAGGCAGTCGTTGACGGGCAGAAGTAATTGCTATCAGTCTGTCATTAAGCTCCCAGTCTCTCTCTCTCTCCACAGGCCTGTGCTCAGCTTTGCTTACAAATAAGACACTTAGGAGACGAGTGGAATTCTCTCCCCCAAAGCTGTGATGTATTGGATTTTTTACGGTCTGAGCAGCTCCTCCAAATGCCTTTTCATTCCCTCTCGTCCTGAGAACCATTTTCTCTCTGTCCGCTCCACTCTCTCTCTCTCTCCACTCTCCTCTCCGCCTTTCAGAGTATCATTTGCAATTTAATGCTCACCTGGGGTGAGCCTTGACAATAGACTCCAGCGTGAAATGGTTTCGGCCCTGCCTGCATGCCTAATGAGGTTGATGTTGAGCTATTTAGGTCATTGTCCCTCTACAATATCTACTTAATGCAACTCCATGGGAGTGGATTGTTGGAACGGTTAAAGATTCTATTAAGTCTTTACAAAAGCCATTCCATTCTGCTGTCCACTATATAGTAGCAGGGACACTTCAGCAGTTAGATTTCACCTTGTTGAAAAGGCTGTTGCTACAAGGTGTAGCAAGAAGGTGCAATGTTATATCAGAGGGGAAGACTTTTATATCGTTCCACTTTGAACTAAATGAAGTAGAATCTTCACGATTGTCGAGTATAAAGGCACATTTTGTATTCAGAACTGAAAACTGATGAACGTTTTGATGAGTTTTTTTCCTCCAAAATATTTGAACAGATATGCTTAGTTTGAAGTTCATATTAATCATCACATAAAATGATGTCACACAGAAGACATGGCAACACCGACTATTAATCACAACAGAGCTCATGAACAGAACCCATGACAGCTTTTGGAATCAGGAGGGGGAAAAGTTGAAGGGGGGCCCTCTTTGAGTGAGAAGCCCTCTTTGAGTGAGAAGCCCTATTTGAGTGAGAAGCCCTATTTGAGTGAGAAGCCCTCTGAGTGAGAAGCACTTGATATGAAAACTGTGTTGTTGTGCTTTGTACCAGTCTGTGGGAGTTTTTAACCAAGCCCATATGGTGGTAGCCACCAGCTTTCGAGAAGGCGGGTGGGTTGGGAGGGTTAGCCAGGGCCAGGATTTCACACAGTCAGTATTGAGTGGGATTGAGGAGGCAAGCTCTTAAGCTGTCTTTTCAGGCGCAGCAAAAGCCCTCCATCTGTCCACCCCAAAAACTAGGGGTGAGTTTACTCAGCTCCCTGTTGGCTGATTGGGCCTCCTGAAGCAGAAGTAACAGCATCAATAGTGTAAACCCTTGCTACTTGAGAGTATTACATTTCTTTTCATGCTTGACTTAATCAAAAGTGGGGAAGTGAAATTTACACCTTTTTGATGTTCTTTTTCCCCGCTGACTAAGAGAGGGCCATCTTAACCCATTTGATCTTCACAAGCATCCCACTAAATGGCCAAATATGCCAAGCAGACGGAAGCAGACGGTTGGCAGTTGCCAGTTTGCGGCAGGGTCACTGTTGGAGCACTCCATGTGGTGGGGCAAGCACCTCACAGAAGGTTCCAGTCTTCACTGAGCCATGCCAAGATTCTGTCTGTCTGTCTGATGATGTCCCACTGTCCCTCTTCCACCATCCATGAGGATAAGCTAAAAGCTAACCCAGCCAGTCCCATGCTGACTCTCTATGGTCCACCGGAGAGAGTGTGAGATGTCTGTCCACAGTGGAACATCATGATGAACGCCTGTTAACTGTGGCTTCCTAACAAAAACACACAGACCAGACAGCAACTGCCATCCAAGTACTGTGGCTTCATAACAACACACACACAGCAAACACCAACCACCAACCAGCCAAGTGTCATCATCACTATGATGTTTATATTTGATGGCATTAACATGGGTAGCAGAGTCCATATCTACTCAGTATGCAAATATGTATCACATGGATTGTTCTCTCTGGGTAATGGGAAGATCAGGATTCCTATCAGCAGTAAGTAAATATATAATTAGCTGATAGCAACCCTGTTTAGGCTTGAGAGAGAGAGAGAGAGAGAGAGAGAGAGAGAGAGAGAGAGAGAGAGAGAGAGATTGACTGGATTTGTGAGAAGAGTAAATGTTTTGCCTGCAGTGTAACCTCTCTAAGCTGTACTTGGAGCTACATGGTGGAGACATGCGGACGTGTGGAGGCGACGTGGGGACGTGTGAAGATTGGTCTCGACAGGGATCTGGAGAGCAGTTGTCTGGTAGCATTGCATGGCAAGCGGTGCAAAGTGACAGTTGCTCTAGGAAGCCAGGCTTTATTGAGACTGTGGTAGAGTGTGGTGTCTGTCTGGAGCCTTTAGCCCATGCTAAGCCCAGGCTAAGACCCTGCAGCATCTGACGGTATGGCGGTGGGTGAACTAGGCCCAGGCTCCAGGCCCTACCGGGCCCCGTGGAGCTCTGTTTGCAGCTCTTAATGAAGCCGGGGGCCTGCGACACAGCCTGGTCCTCCGCCTGGCTCTCCACTTGCCAGGCCCTGCCCTTCCTCTCTCCCCAGGACCAGCTTGGATCCAGCCAACACTGCAGCCTTGCAGCCCAGACCGGCAGCTCCATTAGTGCTTGTTTATTTCCCAGAAATCTCCAATGCAGCAGCTACTCCCTTCCTTAGTCATCATGTCATGTGAACCCCCCCCCCCCCCCCCCCGTAATCCGTTGTTGGTTATTCATTTCAGTCCAATTTTCTCACTCGCTCGCTGTTGTAGGCCCCAACAGGAAGAAAAAAAATTCATTTTGAGATAATTAAATGCTTGTGGCCCTGTGGAAAACAATGTTTTTTTGTGTGTTGAATATAAATTACCATTACTAGCGCCTCCGTTGCAAACGGGAGTGGAGGGTGTTGGTGGGGGGGTGTTACTTTGTGTCAGTATGAAAAGAAGGGGCCCCAGTCCAGGCAGCCAAAACCCTGCAGTGTAACTTGTCTGGGCCGTGATGTTCCGACAGCTCCACTGTGACAAGATACATAGTTTCCATTCAGCTCCAAGCTGCTTATTGGTTACTATAGTTTCACTAATGCCCAATTGAAGGCGATGCCTAATCTCAACAGAATGGGTTAAAAGGTGCCGATGTCCAGAGCCACAAAACCACATGTTGAGAGTCAAGGGACCAAGCCCCACAAAGCACTGCTCCACCAGCTTTGATGTGGGGCTGGAGATGGAAGAGGGGAGAAGACTACACACTGGCCCCGCGGTTACAAACGCCTAGAAGGACCCGCTGACAATGGCCGACACTGAAGAGGGGGTCAGAGTTCTACAAAAGGGGGGTGCATTGCAGAGCCAACCCCAAAATCATGACACCTCTCCTATTCCATGATTTACAACTTTCTGGCTATTCCACTAACTGTTCCTCTGGACGACTCTTTTTTCTGATGCTCTGTGTTGGGAGTCCATGATGGGGGAGTGGGTGAAGGAAGGTGGAATAAACAGGCAGGAAGAGAGAGGAGGAGAGAGGAGGAGGTGGGAGGAGGCAGTGGGGCGTGGGCTGAAGGCCCCTGCTGTGTTTAAGGCCTCTCACATCTAGAGCACACTGCTTCTCTTGGAGTGGTCCAGAGCAGAGGGGAGGGGTCCTGGGCCTGGGTCACTCACTGTTTCAATAGACTGCCTCTCAATGCCCATGAGGAGTCATTGAAAAGCTAATATTGTTCAGCATATCCCAGGGATTAGGTCTTATTGGTGCAACAAGTACGCAATACTGCAATGTTTATTTTTCATTTCTCTTTGTTGTGGCCTCTAATTGGTGCTCAGTGTGGAAACTTGTGGAGCGTTCATTAGCTCTGGTGACCTCAAGTGACTCATGAGGATATGATCAGCCCCAAAGGCTCTTTTGGAAATACTATATATATCTTTAGATGGCCTGCTTTGGCATGATGCTGTACTGCTGCTGACTTTGTGATTAGTTAACATAATTTCACCTAATCTACAAAGCTATTTTTGACATCACATTCTGAACAAAATGAACAAAGACATAAATTCATTTCTGATGCACTACTATACAAACACATTGATTGTCAGATTGTTTCTATGGAGCACCAGATGACGTGAGAAGTAATTGACGATGAGTCTGTTCATGATGTTTAGCTATAATGGCCATCTCATCAGCATATGCACATACTGTATGTTTACACGCCCTCTCATTTATTAGGGGACTATTTCACATCTACATCGCCCATAAAAAAACCTAATCAGATTAATCTCTCACTCTCCCGGCCATACAACATTACTATGGCTCCCCCCATTGTGCCGGTTTATGGCAGATTTTAAATCAATTAAGTATGTAATTTGTAACAACTGCTCAGACTGGTTCAGGCCTAAACAATGGCAGTGGGATAACTGTCCTTTAGTGAAGCATCAATGGGCTTACAATGTGCTGAATTAGCTGGCATATTAATGACCAGTAGCAATACCCCTCCATTCTTCTCACTCAAATCTTCTTATGCAAATGGGTCATGAATCGTAGTTCAAAGCAGGTCCTTTTAAGTAAGTCCTACAGAGCCCTACACCCAATCTACAGGACCCTACACCCCACCCACAGTCAGCACACTGGGGCCCAACCGGCCCCCTCTTCTCTCTCTCTCTCTCTCTCTCTCTCTCTCTCTCTCTCTCTCTCTCTCTCTCTCTCTCTCTCTCTCTCTCTCTCTCTCTCTCTCTCTCTCTCTCTCTCTCTCTCTCTCTCTCTCTTCTCTCTCTCTCTCTCTCTCTCTCTCTCTCTCTCTCTCTCTCTCTCTCCCTCTTCTCTCTCTCTCTCTGAACATTATCCAGTTAGCATTCACCTCTGCTGCTTACTGGCATGGTTGGGCCAGGGTGGGTAGGGGGGGCAGGGGTTAATCCCACCAAATGTGACGGTGTGTTCCAAATGTGGTGTTCAGCAGGGGGGAAGGCAGGACCCATCCAAGTTCATGCCCCAGCTTGAAAGAGATAGAAAGACTACTGGGTTCTGAGTTTGGAGAGATGGAAATAATCCCTTCAGAATTTAGTTAAAGGGACGCTGGTCTTTTGTGTTGGCCAAGACAAATTTAAAAGGCGATGTCATAATGGTTGGATTGAAATGATATATTTTGAACGCAATAGATGTGGCTTCTTTCCATGGACAACTTAAAACCCCTTTGTCCCCATTATTGGGAAAGTTGTTTGGATACATGCATACACTGAATTAGAATAAGTTGTTGTAAGACAACCTTTTATAAAATATTGAACATGATCAAACGCATTGTGCTCTCCTGAATGATGTCCCTGTCGGGTGGGTGCAGAAAAACCTTGTGTTAATTATTAGTGATCTCACTGAGTTTAACATAATTCATCTTCCATAAAGCAAGAACAGATGGTTTAGGGATATGGTTACTCATTACTATGTGGTTACCATGTACAACACTACTGTACACATTTTTTTAGCTGCAAGCTCTGCCCCTATTTTTGTCAGGCAACATTTTCTGTTTGATTTATGATTTTATTAGGATCCCCATTAGCCAACGACTTTTTCCACATTTTGTTAGGTTACAGCCTTATTCTTCTTTTTTTATTAATTTACACGCAATACCCCATAATGATAAAGCAAAAACAGGTTTCAGTTTTGGGGTGCAAATTTATTAAAAATGAAAAACACATTTACGTAAGTATTCAGACCCTTTAATCAGTACTTTGGCAGCAACTACAGACTCGAGTCTTCTTTGGTATGACACTACAAGCTTGGCACACCTGTATTTGGGGAGTTTCTCCCATTCTTCTCAGCAGATACTCTCAAGCTCTGTGAGGTTGGATGGGAGCATTGTTGCATAGCTATTTTCAGGTCTCTCCAGAGATGTTCGATCGGGTTCAAGTCCAGGCTCTGGCTGGGCCACTCAAGGACATTCAGAGACGTGTCCCAAAGCACTCCTGGGTTTTCTTGGCTGTGTGCATAGGGTCGTTTGTCCTGTTGGAAGGTGAACCTCTGCCTCAGTCTGAGGTCCTGAGCACTCTGGAGAAAGTTTTAATCAAGGATCTCACTGTACTTTGCGCCATTCATCTTTTCCTCAATTCTCACAAATCTCCCAGTCCCTGCCGCTGAAAAACACCCCCACAGCATGATGCTGCCACCCCCATGCTTCCCCGTAGGGATGGTGCCAGGTTTCCTCCAGATGTGATGCTTGGCATTCATCAGACCAGATAATCTTATTTCTCATGATCTGAGAGTCATTTAGGTACCTTTTGGCAAACTCCAAGCAGACTGTCATGTGCCTTTTACACAGGAGTGGCTTCCATATGGCCACTATACCATAAAGGCCGCATTGGTAGAGTGCTGCAGAGATGGTTGTCCTTCTGGAAGGTTCTCCCATCTCCACAGAGGAACTCTAGACCTCTGTCAGAGTGACTATTGGGTTCTTGGTCACCTCCCTGACCAAAGCCCTTCTACCCCGATTGCTCAGTTTGGCCAGGCGGCCAGATCTGGGAAGAGTCTTCGTGGTTCCAAACTTCTTCCATTTAAGAATGCTGTAGACATTTTTTGGTACCCTTCCCCAGATCTGTGCCTTGACACAATCCTGTCTCTACAAGCAAGTCCTTCGACCTCATGGCTTGGTTTTTGCTCTGACATGCACTGTCAACTGTGGGACCTTATATAGACGTGTGTGCCTTTACAAATCATGTCCAAGCAATTGAATTTACCACAGGTGGACTCCAAGTTGAAGAAACATCTCAAGGATGATCAATGGAAACAGGATGCACCTGAGCTTAATTTTGAGTCTCATAGCAAATAGTCTTATGTTTTTCTGTTTTTCATTTTTAATAAATTAGCAAGCATTTCTAAAAATCTGCTTTTGCTTTGTCATTATGGGGTATTATTGTGTGTAGATTGTTGATTATTTATTTTTAGAATAAAGCTGTAACGTAACAAAATGTGGAAAATGTCAAGGGGTCTGAATACTTTCTGAAGGCATTGTCTGGGGTCTGACACATAACAACAAATATATTACAGACAAAAATACTTTACAATTTAAATACATTTAAAAACATTAACATAGACATTACAGACTTAGGTCAAATGTTTAGTATTTTAGTTTACAACAAATAATAATGTATTTTAATAACATCAACATTAAAACTACAAGTTCTTATTACACTTTTTGCAGTGCGACTTCCACAGTAGCACATGTGGCATCAGCCTCAGTGTGGCACTCCTTAACACTCAGGCATTATGTTAGACCAACATTAGACATGCTACAGCAAAAACACTTAAATAAACTGAAACAAATGTTCCGCTTGGCCCTCACCACTAAAAGCCCTCTTCTATTCAGGTGAAACGAGCGTGTCTTTAAAATGCCTTCTGCCCTTATGTTTGTTTTCTTTAACCGCTTTCATTTACTTTGTTCATGACATCTGTGATATACATGTTGAATATGGGACTAAATATGCTCACAGGGTGGGAGTCAAAGGCTCCATTGTGCCTGCGCCTGTACTGTGTACCTGTAGCTCTCTCCCATTTCCATTTGGACGTGAAAGTACAAGCTCTCTAAGTACTTTAATATCCCACATAAATAATACAATCATTTATCATGGGCAGCAGCCTTCATGTAGGAACAGCCTCTCCATACACTTCTTTACAATTCCTGACATCATGTGTTTGCTTGGCATTTCCCAAAAACTGTTGCCTGTGTGTCCAGAGGCTTAAAGCACATTTATCCACAAAGTTCACTATTCAACACATTGTTCACCTTCCCAGGGAGTTGCCAATTAAATACAAAGCCTTAATTTATGAATCTAACTCTCTCTGAGCACACATGATACCCATTTGAGAGGTATTATTTGTTGTTGTGGGATTTCTCATGGACTCGTTGGGACCGGGCCAAGGTTCTGCAAGGCAGGGTGGGACAACAAAGGCCTGGGACTAACAGTATGGTGCAGTCAGAATGCTGATCTGGAGCATCCCATGGCATCACATTGCAAGAGCACAGCCTAGTAAAGGATATTGTTGAGTTGGGTTGTAGGTGAGATAATTAAGAAGAATGTCACTCAATATGGATATGAGCATTTATAAAAATAAAAAAAGGATTATAAAAAAAAGGGAATTTATAACTAGACTGCTGTTGCTACTAAATTTGGTCAGTGTAAGTACCTATTTAACTTATTACACATAATGAAGCATTTTAACGGTGTACGGGTTTAACACTTCCAGCCATGGTTCCACTATCCTTCACCCCGCTATTTCTCACTCTCCATCCCTCCCTCCCTCCACCTCCCTCTCTCCATCCCTCCCTCCCTCCCCCTCCACCTCCCTCTCTCCATCCCTCCCTCCATCCCTCCCTCCCTCCCCCTCCCTCTCTCCATCCCTCCCTCCACCTCCCTCTCTCCATCCCTCCCTCCCTCCCCCTCCCTCTCTCCATCCCTCCCTCCCTCCCCCTCCCTCTCTCCCTCCCTCCCTCCCCCTCCATCTCTCCATCCCTCCTTCCCTCCCCCTCTCTCTCTCCATCCCTCCCTCCCTCCCCCTCCCTCTCTCATTTTCTCCCTCCCCCTCCCTCCCTCCCTCTCTCCCTCCCTCCCTCCCTCCCCCTCCCTCTCTCCAGTAGGGTGCTGGATGCTGCATGGTCTTGCTGTGAATTTCCCTTTCTTAAGTTGCTCATAATGGCCGTGTGAAGTCCCTTAGAGGGACTGTTCCACCGGGTGACAGATTCTCCCTGTCTGTCCGTGAATTTACCCCTGTGATAATTTGTCTTTGTGCTGACGGGCTCCGAAGCTCCACGCGACGACATGGAGGCAATGGACGAAGGGAGAGGCGGGGGGTGGGGGGCCCATCCCCATCACCTGCCATCTCTGTGGCCCTCTTGACATCCCGGAGCCCACCCTCAGTCGTTCCCCTCCCCTCCCAGGCCCCCATTCTCCTGCCCACTACTTTCATCTCTCTCTCCAGCAGGAGCTGTCTCCTCACTCGCAGAGCAACCAAATAATGGAGCTTGTCACAGGCCTTGTTCTTTGTTTTTTTTCAGTCTAAGAAAAATGCAAAGACTCCATTGTAGTCATTAATTTTCCCATCCTTTCCCCCTGGGCCTGTAGGCTGGGGTTTGACCCATTTCAAAAGGAGGACTGGCATGGAGGACAAATTCCTTTTTTGCTTTTCAAGAAAGTGAATTCTTGATGTCACACTTTTGTTTTGTTGTGTTTGTCAGTGTGTCAGTGTGAGAGAGTGTGTTTGTGTGTGTGTGTGTGTGTGTGTGTGTGTGTGTGTATGCAAGTGCGTTTGTGAATGTTTGAGGGTATGTGTGTGTGTGTCCGCATACACATGTAGGCGTCTATACACATTTGTCTATTGTGTTAGTGAATTTTTCAACGCATTCACTGTTACAATATTTTGCTCATGCAGTGTGCTTCTGTTTATGACTGTCAGTTTGTGTTTATTGATGTGTGTGTCCTGAGCGAGCGTGAGGCTTCCAGGTGAATCTCATCAGATAAAGTCTCAGGGAGCTCATCAATCACCAGGCCCTGACATACATTTTTCCTGTTACTAATGTGAACATGCTAAATTATTTGTAGTGTAATTAGTTCATGAAATGTCAGGAAATGTCAACGCGGCCTGGCAGCGCAGGGCAGGGCCCTGTGACAGGGAGGGAGCGATAGGAGAAAGTGTCAGTGGGAGCCCAGCAGAGGTGGGGTAGCTGGGGTAGAGGGCAGGAGAGGGCTGGGGGTAGCTCCAGGGTGTCTGGAGGTCCTCTGAACCTGCTGAAAGAACAGGAATATGTCTGGCTGATAACTATCACAGTGGGAAATATCTTGTTTATGCTAGTTGTAAAATGGATACTGTGTTTCTCATTAGGCCTACCCCTCTGTTCTTGTATGGATGCTGATTGAATTGAGAAGCACCATACATTGACCACAATATAGGTCAACTTTCTGCAACCCTTCTAAATATACTAGTTTGAAAGGATATATGGTTATTCCTCAGTTTGCCACATGCATTTCTGATGAGTTGAATGATGTGTTTTGATGAGAAATTGACTGGGATTTCAGCCTGTGTATTGGGAGCCATCATCTCAGTATCTTCATTCAATGTCTGGTGTAACACGACAGCTCTGAATAGCCCGAACAGGCCTGCACAGGACGCCTCACAGTGCTTGTTATTCCGCGCCAGACTCTGCTATGATATTGTGTTGGAGGCTTGTAGAAACAAACCGTTCGGCCCTGATTGAGGAAACTCATCAATGGTTTTAAAAGAGACAAAAAGGAAGCCCATGCTGTTTGGCTGTGGCAACCTTTGTACTCTTTTCAAATTCAGCTGTTATCTGGAATGTACCAGCTGTCCTTGCAACACAAAAACTGCTGCCTTTTCCAAACATGATCCTGGTGTTTTGCTGTGTGGAATGGGGATTGGGTGGACTGGGTGAGCAGGGGCCACGGGCCCTTGGTGTATGTCTAGAGGGACCCCCAGGAGGGCTCTGATGGACAAGACTGGAGGGTCTGAAAGCAGCAGGTTGACAGTCTAAGACTGGAGGCTGGTGGTCTGCGACTGGGCACGGTACTGGAAGAGGGTGTGTGTGTGTGTGTGTGTGTGTGTGTGTGTCTGTGTGTGTGTGTGTGTGTATGTGTGTGTGTGTGTGTGTGTGTGTGTGTGTGTGTGTGTGTGTGTGTGTGTGTGTGTGTGTGTGTGTCTGTGTGTGTGTGTGTGTGTGTGTGTGTGTGTGTGTGTGTGTGTGTGTGTGTGTGTGTGTGTGCGCGCGTGTGTGTGCGCGTGTGTGTGCGCGTGTGTGTGCATGAGTCAGACATCAATAGACATTGGAGGTAGTCACAAAAAGAAACACACACTTGAGCCCACAATCACACATACACACTATACTATGGAGCATGTCAAGTACAAACCCAGACCAAAGCTAACCCTCCCATGACACCTGATAACCTGAGACTATGATAGATGATAGGAGGTACTTTGATGTTCCTTCGTGCTTATCTAAATAGAGCCTATAGAAATGCCCTTCGAGACACAAGCCCCTTTTTGCAGCACAGTCAATAACACACGCCTGAACTTCCACATCGGACTACTGTATGTCAATATGTCCCCAAAGATCACTGGAAGCATGGGGGCTCTAGTTCATTGTTTAACTCTGCACTGTATCTGTATGTTTTAATGGAAGGGGGCGTACATGCACACATGCCTGGTCTGTGTGTGTGTCTATATATATTTTATTATGAGATTGTACAGTGCACTCAACAAAAATATAAACGCAACATGCAACAATTTCAGTTACAGTTCAAATTCATGAGGTCCTAATCTGTGGATTTCACATGACTGGGAATACAGATATGCATCTGTTAGTCACAGATACCTTTAAAAAAAAAGATAGGGGTGTGGATAAAAAAAACAGTCAGTATCTGGTGTGACGTAGACCTTCGCATAGAGTTGACCAGGCTGTTGATTATGGCCTGTGGAATGTTGTCCCACTCTTCTTTAATGGCTGTGCGATGTTGCTGTATATTGGCGTGAACTGGAACACGCTGTAGTACACTTTGATCCAGAGCATACCAAACATTCTCAATGGTGACATGCCTGGTGAGTATGCAGGCCATGGAAGAACTGGGAAATTTTCAGATTCCAGTTGTTGTGTACAGATCCTTAAGACATGGAACTGTGCATTATCATGCTGAAACATGAGGTGATGGCGGCGGATGAATACCATGACAATGGGCCTCAGGATCTCATAACGGAATCTCTGTGCATTCAAATTGCCATCGATAATATGCAATTGTGTTCGTTGTCCGTAGCTTATGCCTGCCCATACCATAACCCCACTGTCACCATGGGCCACTCTGTTGACATCAGCAAACAGCTTGCCCACATGATGCCATCTGCCCTGTACAGTTGAAACCAGGATTCATCTGTGAAGAGCACACTTCTCCAGCGTGCCAGTGGCCATCGAAGGTGAGCATTTGCCCACTGCAGTCGGTTACGACGCCAAACTGCGGTCAGGTCAAGACCCTGGTGAGGATGACGAGAACGCAGATGAGCTTCCCTGAGATGTGGAGATCCTGGGCATATGTGGTTACACATGGTCTGCGGTTGTGAGGCCAGCTGGACATACTACCAAATTCTCAAAAATGATGTTGGAGGTGGCTTATGGTAGAGAAATAAACATTACATTCCCTGGCAACATTCCTGCAGTCAGCATGCCAATTGCACACTCCCTCAAAACTTGAGACATCTGTGGCACTGGGTTGTGTGGCAAAACTGCATATTTTAGAGTGGCCTTTTAATGTCCCCAGCACAAGGTGTAAATGTGTAATGATCCTGCTGTTTAAGCTTCTTGATATGCCACACCTGTCAGGTGGATGGGATTATCTTTGCAAAGGAGCAATACTCACTAACAGGAATATAAACAAATATTTGTACAACATCTGAGAGAAATAAGCTTTTTGTGCATATGGAACATTTCTAGGATATTTTATTTCAGTGCATGCAACATGAGATCAACACTTTACACTTTATATTTTTGTTCAGCATAAGTATGCAAAAGGCTATGTGTGTAGAGTTGCTGCTTCAGAGTGCTGTACAGTACGGCCTTTGACTGTTTGTATATCCATGTTTGTTCTCAGTTCATTTGGTGTCTTTATCTTGCATTAGGCTAAGTGTTGATCCTCTTGGTCTGAAGCTGTGTGGTCTGTAGAGGCCTCAGGTTGCAGGGCCCAGCATCAGCTGCCTCACTAAACCACTTAACTCAACTAATGAATTAGCCTATTAATCAGAGCAGGACCCTCTCCTGATCCTAAGTACTTGTGTATACTAGGAGAATAACACTTTGACCTCTATCCCTGAGGGGCTATTTCAACCATCCTCACACCGGAACATTAAATAAATACAATTTCAGCAGCATATTAATTCCACACATGCCCCATCCATAAGTAATTCGTTATGCTTACTGTATAGTTGTGGTGTACCGCGGGTACAGTGTGTGTGTGTGTGTGTGTGTGTGTTTGTGTGTGTGTTTTAATCCATTTAAACCAAGTCCAATCTAGCCCTTTTCCTCTCAATCTAGTCTGCCTGCCTTATCTGTAGCTGCTGGCCACAACAATCATCAGAGGTTGAGTGAAATGACTGAAAATAATGTGAAAATATCAAGAGCATCTTTTTCTGTTTCTCCATTTATTCCATCCACTTCCATTGAGCTTTATCACACCCAACACATCTCAACACATCCCCTTCCTCTTTTATTTTTACTCAGATTTGATTTATGCCCACTCCAACTTTTCAATTTCTGACAGATTGAAGTACTTCTATTTAACCGGTTTATTCATCAGTGCCTGCAGGGACAGGGACAGGGACAGGGACAGGGACAGGGACAGGGACAGGGACAGGGACAGGGACAGGGACAGGGACAGGGACAGGCAGAGACTGCTGTTCCACCGTTCCAGTCAATAAAAATGAGAGAGAGCGAGAGCTTCTCTTCTCTTCCTAGGCAGGCACCTCGTCTTCCCTCTTCCCCCCTTCCCTTTGTGTGCAAAGTGGCAGCCGTGAATTTAATCGAGGGAGAATGTTGTGATTACTTAATGGTTTCCCAGGCAGCCGTGGACTGGGAGAATTAAATTCTGCATCTGCTTTCCAAGGCGTTAATCTCCTCTCCTCACATTCCGCCTGTTATGATGTGCACACAGGAGATAATGTTTAAACCGACTAAAGCAGAGTAAACCAGCGCAGGCTGTTATTGGCTTTATAATTACATAATTAACTTTTTGTCTATAATCGTTACGGAGGTAATGGCGCTGCTAAAACAGGGGGCCTCTGCCGAGCGAGAGGAAGCCAAATGAAAAATCCATAGAATACCTTTAAGAGTCTATGAGTCTGAATCACAGGGAAGAGAGAGAGAGAGAGAGAGAGAGAGAGAGATTATTTCCTCTTCCCTTTTTCTCACTCCTTATTCCCTCCCTTTTTGAGCGGTAAATGAATGGGATTTGAAGCCAGAAAGACAGTGTGGCCGGCAGGCAGGCAGAGCGTGTGTTATCTGAGTGAGAGGAGGCTCAGCAGCTGGCCAGAGCAGCAGGAGGAGTACTGGGTTCTGCCAGGTGCATGGCAGGAGAGGAAGCCAAACACAGCCGTAAATTACACCTGGCCTCCCAACACAACCAACACCACTCTATTGTAGTGTGATTGAGGCGATTGACCCACCCCACCCGCCAGCTCCAAATGAATTCCATTTCCCACACAGCCAGGTCCCCCTCCTTCCTCCTTATTTCTAATTTACATTGTGATCATATATGTCTGAAAAATGATATCGTAAAAAAGATGAATGTAGTAATTACCACTTCCTCTTATCTCTGCCTCCCCCAGCGTCTCACTGCCTCTGGACTGCTGCCCCGCACCATGTAAGTATGTCACTTATTTCATCATGACAGCCGTAATGTATTCACAAAAGTGCTGCCATAAATATAGGCGTTCAGGTTGGCCACCTCACACCCCAGTCCGAGGGCCTCGCAGCACAGCGGTTCAGTTGCGTCCATGCCGGCTCAAATGAATGGAGAATTGACAAACATTTCCCGGGCCAAATTACCCCTGGTGTCACTGTGAAATTAGGTTCTTGACCCGGCCTCTGATGCATGCTTATATTTCTACATATTTTCCCAATTGATTTTCATGCATGGCGACTCACCATCCCCGTGCGGCAGTGAGCTTATGGGCCTAGGAGAGAGGGGTTTAGGAGTATTTTAATACACCTGTGAAATGAGTCTGTACTTGGCATGAATATGCTAAAGTAGAGCTGTCACAGCACTCAGAGTGATATCCCTACACCTTTCACCGACCACTGAGAGAGAGGCAGGAAGAGGGATAACTGACTTTCACCTATGAGGGATCGGGGACCATATGGGCTTACGCTCATTCCTGCCACTGGCAGTTAACAAATAGGCTTATTAACAGTTCAGAGGGGAAGGACATCAGCAAGGTTATGCAACTCTACTTTCCATCCCATTTAGAATAGAATAGAGGAGAGATATGGAATGAGGTTCTGCTTGTATTGTGTTCTGCTTACAGCACTAGGACTATTCTGATTGGTTAAGCTTTCTGTCTAATGTCTAGTCATTCAGGGTGATGGCCCTACTGCAATGTTATGAGTCTCATCACCTTGGTTTGAACTTGTAGTATGACTGTGAATGTCAGTTTTTTTCATGATTTAACCAACATCATCTCTGTGACTACTGAGGCCAGTATACATGGCAGAAGGGGTTAGAAGATGGCTTATGCTCCTCAATCATTTCAAAGGCCTCAGTATTTGAGCAAGTATATGTGACTGTCTTTCCCAATGTAATTGGGTTTGGAATGAGTTTTTGTGTTTTTCTTGTGTTGTAATAGGATGTGCTTCTGCCATGTCTTGGTGGGTGTCTCTGGTGATCTATATGGCCCATTGACACTGGGTCAGCATTAAAGTGTCTGTGGTGTGACAACTGACCTTGTGACTTCTACTCAGACCCCAATAACCTCCCCTCTGTGCCCAGCATGGTCAATGCTCAATCATATAATGCTAACGATGCTAAAACTAGCACTAGCAGCCCCAACCTTTTTGATTCCAACGGCTCCCACGCCCAGCTCATTGGCATTAACCCACATTATGACTAATCTCCCAAGAGCAACATATTTATGTCTGTTGGGGACAAAAACATAGTGAAAACAAGATGGTAAAAATATATATATATATTTTTTTTTTCAGTAGCCTAATTGACGCTAAGTCATTTCCTGTTGACAGATTTTTTACATTTTATGGCCAGAACTGTTGTACTGTATTTATAGTTTGCTGCCAGTTCTTGACTATTGTGACACCATTTACCAGAATGCAGCAGCCACTACTCTTAAACCAACCTTTGGATGACGTCTACCATAGCGCCCTTTGCTTTACACAGGTGATTTTAATACTCATCACTGCATCCTGTATCAAAAGGTTGTCTGGCCCTCATTAAAGTTCTGTAGATCACTTCACTATTCTCTTTTCCTTTAAACAGCTCTACTACCCGAGCTTCTGACTTCTCTAACTTTATTGTTAAAGTATAAAAACACCAGATACCAAACCTGTTCAGAGGGTTGGTTAACTCTTGAGGTTCCTCAGGACCAAATGAGGTAAATCCCCTTTTAGTTTTAATGCGCCTCACTGATGGAACAATTGACTAAATTATTTACTACTAGATGTTCTGGTGCCACTCAGGCGTTTTAAAGTAAAGATTAAGGACCAAGTAGCTGAGGAATGTAACTGTTTTTCTGACATGTTGTGCTATATTTAAAATAAAATAAAAAATATATAATGGGTGGGTCCAATCCTGAATGCTGATTGGTTAAAACCACATTAAAGCCAGTTTATTGTATTTGATTGTTGTGTTACTGTGATCAGGGCACCCTTGTGAATTAAACAATTGTCTCAATGGGTTTTCTTTGAATAAATTGTGAATAAATAGAATATGTAAAATATTATTTTTTAAAAGCACTATTGACTACTTTTTGCTATTTCATGCCCTGAACTGAATGGACTTATTTCTTTATGACCTATCCTGAATAAAGTGTACATTTTTTCCACACTTTAAACTTTGAATGCGAGTGCGGTTTGGCATGATTATCAAGTCCTTTTCTTAGAAACGCTGCACTTTGCATGTAAACCCATTCCCCTTTTCTGTCACTTTTGGCATTTGTTTTAAGTTGAACATTTTTGAGACACAAAGGTACTAGCTATCTCTCTCTGGCAATAAAAGCTTGTGTGAAACGTTTTGCTTAACCTGCTGACACCCTTTCCCCTTTCATCTTCAGTCTACTGAGGCTCGGACTACCTTTCCATTTGAAATCCATAACGACGGATGCCAATGACCAAAGGTAACAGCAGGAGGGGAACGCACCCAATATAAACACCAAGAGTTCACAGGTACATACTGTATACATACATGTGTTTGCGTACGTCTACGTGCATGTGTATGTCTTAGCATGTGTGTACTGTGTGTGTGTGTGTGTGTGTGTGTGTGTGTGTGCATTCCTGTGTATATGTGGCTTTGACAGTGAGGCATCTCTCCATTTAACCTCCCAAATTCCAGGAACCCCAGTTACAGACCTGTTGAAAGAGCACCAGTGGCCTTTGGTGAGGTTGGTCATAGAAGGGGTCCATACCGACGCAGAGCGGGGCCTGTCCTGGGGGCTTGGTTCTGGGAGACTGAGCCACTGAGCCTTCCCTCCCTTGGTAAATGAAGGCCTGGAGGGCATGCGGCCAGCGGGCCACCTGGCCATGGAAGGAGCGGGACAGGGGAGCAGTGGTGATTAATGCCCTGTGTTTAGGGTGCCGTCATCGGGAGGGAGACGGACGAGGGCTCAGCATGATGGATGAGGGCTGGACCAGGGGCTGATAAGACATGGCCCATGAATCTGTTCTACATCATCGGCTCCTTTGATCACTGACAGAAGTTCAGAGATGGGCCTGTGCATCTGTCTAAACAAACAAACCCCCCCCCCCCCCCACACACACACACACACACACACACACACACACACACACACACACTGGCACTGGCTCTCAGGTTAACACTCAGTCATCTACTGTGGAGGGAGGGAGGGAGGGAGGGGGGGAGGGTGAGAGAGAGAGAGAGGGAGGGAGAGAGAGAGAGAGAGAGAGAGGGGGGGGGTTAGAGAGAGAGAGAGAGAGAGGGGGGGTTAGAGAGAGAGAGAGAGAGACGGAGACATACACCCACAAGGCCTGCTTTGGAGCATGTGGACCATGGCGTTGTGGTTTAAAGCCCCCCAAAAGGATCCCTCTCCTCTGCAATGACAGATTCAGCAGATAAGAGATGATCCATGAAAGCCGATCGGTGTGCTGACAGCGGGAGAGGGGCCTTGGCCCCGGCCGATGGACCGGGTGTATTACTGAGGGCAGACGCAGCTGTTAGGGCCAAACGGCCAGGACCTCTATCCACTCTGTGCCATACCACCACACTGACGTCACATTGAGGCCTCTCTGAGTCACTGTACCCTGCTCTGCTTCTGTTTCTGCACTGGTTCCTTAAGTCACTGGACACAACACTGTTTGCATGCCAGCAACTTAGCCATTCCCTCTCAAAGCCACGCACTTCCTCCATTTTGATCTGGTGACATTGTCTGACAGGTGTTGAAGTGGACTGATCTCAGCAACTCTGTAACTTATTGATGGGAGCCAGGGAATGTTGGGGTTTGAAGTGAAGGAATGTGATTTGATTTATGGCACTAGGAACATATGAATTGGATTCATCAAATGCAATGAGTAAAACCCACATCATGGAAAGCCTTTGTGTTGGTCTCTAGACAGACAGACGGACGGACATACAGACAGTACACACAGTATGTGGAACTGGATCCAGTGAGTAGAACAGCAGACTTTCATGTAGTGCCCCCACTGAACACACGTCCACACAGAACTAATTCCATATCCTCATATTCTCCAAAGAAATTACCCCACATACCAAGAGGGGAAAAGAAAAAGGAATGTGGAAAATCCCCTTCAGGAAATGAAAAGCAATAATAAGCTATTTAATTTATACTTGAAATAATGTTATGCTTTTATGCTCAACAGATACTGTATGTGTCCTTATTGCTATTAAATGATTACTCTAACCAAATTATATTAATCAATTTTCAGAGAAAAATGTCCACATCCTCATAAGTCTAATATCTTTTAACTTCATACAGTCGACATGCTAAATTAGACAACTAAAGGGTTCCTCATTTTATTTCAGATTCTATTTCAAACCATCATCTCCTTAATGGCTATCTTCTATATTTAAATATGGAATTATTTTACATATATGTGGTTTTAAGTGTGTCATCCACACTACATAAGCCTGTGATTAAAATAGTTTGTGTTTTTAAATACGAACAGAGATATAACGGATACTTTATAAGAAGCATTAAAACTACATTAAATTCATTTGGATTCATCCAATTAAGTCTGTCCTTGTCTCATTTGGTGTTGAAGATGGTTTTTGTCTGCTCTGGTGCTGTCTTAGATCTTATTTGGCTCATATCTCTCTGCCTCTTTCTCTCTCTCGCTCTCTCTCTCTCTCTCTCTCTCTCTCTCTCTCTCTCTCTCTCTCTCTCTCTCTAAGCATAAATATGGGTTGTATTTACAATGGTGTTTGTTCTTCACTGGTTGCCCTTTTCTTGTGGCAACAGGTCACAAATCTTGCTGCTGTGATGGCACACTGTGGAATTTCACCCAGTAGATATGGGAGTTTATCAAAATTTGATTTGTTTTCGAATTCTTTGTGGATCTGTGTAATCTGAGGAAAATATGTATCTCGAATATGGTCATACGTTGGACAGGAGGTTAGGAAGTGCAGCTCAGTTTCCACCTCATTTTGTGAGGTGTGTTTGGGTGTGTTTGTGAACGGAGCCCTCTCTCTCTCTCTCTCTCTCTCTCTCTCTCTCTCTCTCTCTCTCTCTCTCTCTCTCTCTCTCTCTCTCTCTCTCTCTCTCTCTAGCTCTAGCTCTCTCTCTCTCTCTAGCTCTCTGACCTCATGGCAGCAGTATTTGAGACCTTGTCAGACCTCCTATGTCTTTCATGGCATGCTTTTTGTCAATGATTACTAGCCCTGTGAATACCACAAACACAACGTTTATCTCTACCTACCTCTCCATTTTGTCATCTTTTGTCTCCTGGCTGGGGTATTTTTAGCAGTGTGTGTCAGTGAAAAGGCATCAAGGCGAAGGTGTACTTTAAGAAACCTGACAACCTGACATCTGGCTCTATTTGATGCGTTGCAGATCAAAGCCTACTGTGGGCGCTGCTAATTTGAAGTCCACTGTGGTGATTATGGCTCTGCATGATTACCCCACAATGGCACTGCTATTAATCACATCACTCCGTTTCTTCTAATTTGATTTGACTAGATGATGTCCCCCTTTTCATACCTCTCTCTCTCTCTCATCATTTGTAAGCATTAACTCTCTTTCTCTCTCTGCCGTCAGCATATCCCCAATAAAACTGTCAAGTGTGCGACTGCTCCGTAGTCGGAGGATGACATTTAAAAGGCTACAACATGAGTGACAGTGCACTCACAGAGCGAGGGAACGAGGGAGGGAAGGATGGAGGGAGGGAAGAGTGAGGGAGATGCCCGTGTTAATGCTTACAAATGACTAACGTGTCCCCCAGCAGGTGCCTCGGTCAGACAAACTGGATAAATATTGAGATTCCTCAGAGTACAGCAGCATGTGAAATGAATCCCAACTGTTTCTAATGTGTTGTGGCTCTCTATGACAGGAACCATTGGCCCGTCTCTCCCATCACACACATACATAATACACGCATGCACACACAGACACACATGCACGGTTTCTAATGTGTTGTGGCTCTGACACTATAATAGGCCCTGTTGGGTAGGTGGCACAGGGCCGTCTCTCCCATCACACACATGCATAATACACACATGCACACACAGACACACATGCACTGTTTCTAATGTGTTGTGGCTCTGACACTATAATAGGCCCCGTTGGGTAGGTGGCAGAGGGCCGTCTCTCCCATCACACACATGCATAATACACGCATGCACACACAGACACACATGCACGGTTTCTAATGTGTTGTGGCTCTGACACTATAAAAGGCCCTGTTGGGTAGGTGGCACAGGGCCGTCTCTCCCATCACTCCGCCATGCTAATTGTTCAGTGTGTTTCGTTAAAGAGGTTAACACTTCCGGTCCATCCTTTTCACACAGGACCCAGGATATATGGTTTGAACACTGTATGGCCTGCCAGGCGGCAAACAGACACATGCTCATGTATCCTATGTGAAATTACTGCCATGGAAAAGGCCTACTGTATGCAATACAAAATGTATAGATTAAGGTTGCAAAACTACCGGTAGTTTACCAAAGTTACCGAAATCTTAAATCATTTTGTTAATTAACAGAATATCTATGGCAATCTATCTTAACTTTGGTCATTTATACTTGAATAACTTAAACAAAAAACATATTCAGATATAGTATAAATGTTTTATATCTGTGTCTGTAACGATCTGGGTATAGTGGGTGCGAAGTCAGGCGTAGGAAACAGAGAGTTCAGGGTAGTGCTCTTTAATGCACAAACGGCGAACATAAGCCACCCCACGAAACACTGGGCGCTCACAAAAACAAATGCCCCAAACACGGGGACTAAAACAGAACAGGGAAAAAACACGCTCACCTCAAACGTGCACAAATGTCACCCAAACAATCCCGCACAAAGAGCAGGGGGGCCGGCTGGCTAATAAAGCCCAACTAATCACCAAAATACATAACAGGTGTAACCAATATACAGACAAGGAGGGTGAGGAGAGAATCAGTGGCAGCTAGTAGGCCGGTGACGACGACCGCCGAGCGCCACCCGAACGGGAAGGGGAGCCACCTTCGGTAGGAGTCGTGACAGTGTCCATATCGTCCAAGAGTTTCTAGAATAACATAATTAATGAAAAAAGCATCTAATCAACTGTGGTGTAATTTTCAATGAACTCTGAAACTCCTCCAACTATAATTTAAAAAATCAGTGTGTATAAATATATAACGGATATTTCATGCTGAATCCCTCATATTAAACACTGATGGTACTCATTAAGTTGATGGTTTGTATTTAGCATAATGTTTTACAGCTTTGTCATTCTGCTTTTCTTTAATTATCTTATTTAATGATTTCAAGTTTCAAGTTTTAATGTCACATGCTCAAGTACAGTGACATGTCTTTTCTTCCAAGCTCTGACTCCAACAATGCTTTAATCAATAACAATGTAATAGTAAAAATAACAAGGTAGAACAAAGACACACGAGATATGAAATAAGAAGAACACGATAAAGTCAGTAAGCATACTATAAACAGGGTCAGTTCCAGTAGCATATTTACAATGTGAAGGGACACTGGATCATTAGGGGTAGATATGTATAGGGGTAAGGTGACTAGGCATCAGGATGTAGAGTCAGTGTAAAAGTATGCATATTATGTGTGTGTGTGTGTGAGCAAATGATGGGAGTGAGTGTTTGTATGTGTGTGGGAGTATCAGTGAGTGTTTGTATGTGTGTTGGAGTATCAGTGAGTGTTTGTATGTGTGTTGGAGTATCAGTGAGTGTTTGTATGTGTGTTGGAGTATCAGTGAGTGTTTGTATGTGTGTTGGAGTATCAGTGAGTGTTTGTATGTGTGTTGGAGTATCAGTGAGTGTTTGTATGTGTGTTGGAGTATCAGTGTGTGTTTGTATGTGTGTGGGAGTATCAGTGTGTGTTTGTATGTGTGTTGGAGTTTCAGTGAGTGTTTGTATGTGTGTGGGAGTATCAGTGAGTGTTTGTATGTGTGTTGGAGTATCAGTGAGTGTTTGTATGTGTGTTGGAGTATCAGTGTGTGTTTGTATGTGTGTTGGAGTATCAGTGTGTGTTTGTATGTGTGTTGGAGTATCAGCGAGTGTTTGTATGTGTGTTGGAGTATCAGTGAGTGTTTGTATGTGTGTTGGAGTATCAGTGAGTGTTTGTATGTGTGTTGGAGTATCAGTGTGTGTTTGTATGTGTGTTGGAGTATCAGTGTGTGTTTGTATGTGTGTTGGAGTATCAGTGAGTGTTTGTATGTGTGTTGGAGTATCAGTGAGTGTTTGTATGTGTGTTGGAGTATCAGTGTGTGTTTGTATGTGTGTTGGAGTATCAGTGAGTGTTTGTATGTGTGTTGGAGTATCAGTGAGTGTTTGTATGTGTGTTGGAGTATCAGTGTGTGTTTGTATGTGTGTTGGAGTATCAGTGTGTGTTTGTATGTGTGTTGGAGTATCAGTGTGTGTTTGTACTGGATGTGTGTTGGAGTATCAGTGAGTGTTTGTATGTGTGTTGGAGTATCAGTGAGTGTTTGTATGTGTGTTGGAGTATCAGTGAGTGTTTGTATGTGTGTTGGAGTATCAGTGTGTGTTTGTATGTGTGTGGGAGTATCAGTGAGTGTTTGTATGTGTGTTGGAGTATCAGTGAGTGTTTGTATGTGTGTTGGAGTATCAGTGTATGGTTGTATGTGTGTTGGAGTATCAGTGTGTGTATGTGTGTTGGAGTATCAGTGAGTGTTTGTATGTGTGTTGGAGTATCAGTGAGTGTTTGTATGTGTGTGGGAGTATCAGTGAGTGTTTGTATGTGTGTGGGAGTATCAGTGAGTGTTTGTATGTGTGTTGGAGTATCAGTGTATGTTTGTATGTGTATTGGAGTATCAGTGAGTGTTTGTATGTGTGTTGGAGTATCAGTGTATGTTTGTATGTGTGTTGGAGTATCAGTGTGTGTATGTGTGTTGGAGTATCAGTGTATGTTTGTATGTGTGTTGGAGTATCAGTGTGTGTATGTGTGTTGGAGTATCAGTGTATGTTTGTATGTGTGTTGGAGTATCAGTGTGTGTATGTGTGTTGGAGTATCAGTGTATGTTTGTATGTGTGTTGGAGTATCAGTGTGTGTATGTGTGTTGGAGTATCAGTGTATGTTTGTATGTGTATTGGAGTATCAGTGTGTGTATGTGTGTTGGAGTATCAGTGTGTGTATGTGTGTTGGAGTATCAGTGTATGTTTGTATGTGTGTTGGAGTATCAGTGTGTGTTTGTATGTGTGTGGGAGTATCAGTGAGTGTTTGTATGTGTGTTGGAGTATCAGTGAGTGTTTGTATGTGTGTTGGAGTATCAGTGAGTGTTTGTATGTGTGTTGGAGTATCAGTGTATGTTTGTATGTGTGTTGGAGTATCAGTGTGTGTATGTGTGTTGGAGTATCAGTGAGTGTTTGTATGTGTGTTGGAGTATCAGTGAGTGTTTGTATGTGTGTGGGAGTATCAGTGAGTGTTTGTATGTGTGTGGGAGTATCAGTGAGTGTTTGTATGTGTGTTGGAGTATCAGTGTGTGTTTGTATGTGTGTTGGAGTATCAGTGAGTGTTTGTATGTGTGTTGGAGTATCAGTGAGTGTTTGTATGTGTGTTGGAGTATCAGTGAGTGTTTGTATGTGTGTTGGAGTATCAGTGTGTGTTTGTATGTGTGTTGGAGTATCAGTGTGTGTTTGTACTGGATGTGTGTGGGAGTATCAGTGTGTGTTTGTATGTGTGTTGGAGTTTCAGTGAGTGTTTGTATGTGTGTTGGAGTATCAGTGTGTGTTTGTACTGGATGTGTGTTGGAGTATCAGTGTGTGTTTGTATGTGTGTTGGAGTATCAGTGTGTGTTTGTATGTGTGTTGGAGTATCAGTGTGTGTTTGTACTGGATGTGTGTGGGAGTATCAGTGTGTGTTTGTATGTGTGTTGGAGTTTCAGTGAGTGTTTGTATGTGTGTTGGAGTATCAGTGTGTGTTTGTACTGGATGTGTGTTGGAGTATCAGTGTGTGTTTGTATGTGTGTTGGAGTATCAGTGTGTGTTTGTATGTGTGTTGGAGTATCAGTGTGTGTTTGCATGTGTGTTGGAGTGTCAGTGTGTGTTTGCATGTTTGTTGGAGTATCAGTGAGTGTTTGTATGTGTGTTGGAGTATCAGTGAGTGTTTGTATGTGTGTTGGAGAATCAGTGTGTGTTTGTATGTGTGTTGGAGTATCAGTGTATGTTTGTATGTGTGTTGGAGTATCAGTGAGTGTTTGTATGTCTGTTGGAGTATCAGTGAGTGTTTGTATGTGTGTGGGAGTATCAGTGAGTGTTTGTATGTGTGTTGGAGTATCAGTGTATGTTTGTATGTGTGTTGGAGTATCAGTGAGTGTTTGTATGTGTGTGGGAGTATCAGTGAGTGTTTGTATGTGTGTTGGAGTATCAGTGTATGTTTGTATGTGTGTTGGAGTATCAGTGAGTGCTTGTATGTCTGTTGGAGTATCAGTGAGTGTTTGTATGTGTGGGAGTATCAGTGAGTGTTTGTATGTGTGTTGGAGTATCAGTGTGTGTTTGTATGTGTGTTGGAGTATCAGTGTGTGTTTGTATGTGTGTTGGAGTATCAGTGAGTGTTTGCATGTGTGTTGGAGTATTAGTGTGTTTGTATGTGTGTTGGAGTATCAGTGAGTGTTTGAATGTGTGTTGCAGTATCAGTGTATGTTTGTATGTGTGTTGGAGTATCAGTGTGTGTTTGTATGTGTGTTGTAGTATCAGTGACTGTTTGTATGTGTGTAAGAGTATCCGTGAGTGTTTGTATGTGTGTGGGAGTATCAGTGAGTGTTTGTATGTGTGTTGGAGTATCCGTGAGTGTTTGTATGTGTGTTGGAGTATCAGTGAGTGTTTGTATGTGTGTTGGAGTATCAGTGAGTGTTTGTATGTGTGTTGGAGTATCAGTGAGTGTTTGTATGTGTGTTGGAGTATCAGTGAGCGTGTGTATGTGTGTGGGAGTATCAGTGTGTGTTTGTATGTGTGTTGGAGTATTAGTGAGTGTTTGTATGTGTGTGGGAGTATCAGTGAGTGTTTGTATGTGTGTTGGAGTTTCAGTGTGTGTTTGTATGTGTGTTGGAGTATCAGTGTGTGTTTGTATGTGTGTTGGAGTATCAGTGAGTGTTTGTATGTGTGTTGGAGTTTCAGTGTGTGTTTGTATGTGTGTTGGAGTTTCAGTGAGTGTTTGTATGTGTGTTGGAGTATCAGTGTGTGTTTGTATGTGTGTTGGAGTATCAGTGAGTGTTTGTATGTGTGTTGGAGTATTAGTGAGTGTTTGTATGTGTGTGGGAGTATCAGTGAGTGTTTGTATGTGTGTTGGAGTTTCAGTGTGTGTTTGTATGTGTGTTGGAGTATCAGTGTGTGTTTGTAAGTGTGTTGGAGTATCAGTGAGTGTTTGCATATGTGTTGGAGTGTCAGTGAGTGTTTGTATGTGTGTTGGAGTATCAGTGAGTGTTTGTATGTGTGTTGGAGTATCAGTGAGTGTTTGTATGTGTGTGGGAGTATCAGTGAGTGTTTGTATGTGTGTTGGAGTATCAGTGAGTGTTTGTATGTGTGTTGGAGTATCAGTGTGTGTTTGTATGTGTGTTGGAGTATCAGTGTGTGTTTGTATGCGTGTTGGAGTATCAGTGAGTGTTTGTATGTGTGTTGGAGTATCAGTGAGTGTTTGTATGTGTGTTGGAGTATCAGTGAGTGTTTGTATGTGTGTTGGAGTATCAGTGTGTGTTTGTATGTGTGTTGGAGTATCAGTGTGTGTTTGTATGTGTGTTGGAGTATCAGTGAGTGTTTGCATGTGTGTTGGAGTATCAGTGAGTGTTTGTATGTGTGTTGGAGTATCATTGAGTGTTTGTATGTGTGTTGGAGTATCAGTGTGTGTTTGTATGTGTGTTGGAGTATCAGTGTGTGTTTGTATGTGTGTTGGAGTATCAGTGAGTGTTTGTATGTGTGTTGGAGTATCAGTGTGTGTTTGTACTGGATGTGTGTTGGAGTATCAGTGAGTGTTTGTATGTGTGTTGGAGTATCAGTGTGTGTTTGGATGTGTGTTGGAGTATCAGTGGGTGTTTGGATGTGTGTTGGAGTATCAGTGAGTGTTTGTATGTGTGTTGGAGTATCAGTGTGTGTTTGTATGTGTGTTGGAGTATCAGTGTGTGTTTGTATGTGTGTTGGAGTATCAGTGTGTGTTTGCATGTGTGTTGGAGTATCAGTGTGTGTTTGTATGTGTGTTGGAGTATCAGTGAGTGTTTGTATGTGTGTTGGAGTATCAGTGAGTGTTTGTATGTGTGTTGGAGTATCAGTGTATGTTTGTATGTGTGTTGGAGTATCAGTGAGTGTTTGTATGTCTGTTGGAGTATTAGTGAGTGTTTGTATGTGTGTGGGAGTATCAGTGAGTGTTTGTATGTGTGTTGGAGTATCAGTGTGTGTTTGTATGTGTGTTGGCGTATCAGTGAGTGTTTGTATGTGTGTTGGAGTATCAGTGTGTGTTTGTATGTGTGTTTGTAGCATCAGTGAGTGTTTGTATGTGTGTGGGAGTATCAGTGAGTGTGTGTATGTGTGTTGGAGTATCAGTGTGTGTTTGTATGTGTGTTGGAGTATCAGTGAGTGTTTGTATGTGTGTTGGAGTATCAGTGAGTGTTTGTATGTGTGTGGGAGTATCAGTGAGTGTTTGTATGTGTGTTGGAGTATCAGTGAGTGTTTGTATGTGTGTTGGAGTATCAATGAGTGTTTGTATGTGTGTTGGAGTATCAGTGTGTGTTTGTATGTGTGTTGTAGTATCAGTGAGTGTTTGTATGTGTGTTGCAGTATCAGTGAGTGTTTGTATGTGTGTGGGAGTATCAGTGAGTGTTTGTATGTGTGTTGGAGTTTCAGTGTGTGTTTGTATGTGTGTTGGAGTATCAGTGTGTGTTTGTATGTGTGTTGGAGTTTCAGTGTGTGTTTGTATGTGTGTTGGAGAATCAGTGTGTATTTGTATGTCTGTTGGAGTATCAGTGAGTGTTTGTATGTGTGTTGTAGTATCAGTGAGTGTTTGTATGTGTGTGGGAGTATCAGTGAGTGTTTGTATGTGTGTTGTAGTATCAGTGAGTGTTTGTATGTGTGTTGGAGTATCAGTGAGTGTTTGTATGTGTGTGGGAGTATCAGTGTGTGTTTGTATGTGTGTTGGAGTATCAGTGAGTGTTTGTATGTTTGTTGGAGTATCAGTGAGTGTTTGTATGTGTGTTGGAGTATCAGTGTGTGCTTGTATGTGTGTTGGAGTATCAGTGTGTGTGTGTATGTGTGTTGGAGTATCAGTGAGTGTTTGTATGTGTGTTGGAGTATTAGTGTGTGTTTGTATGTGTGTTGGAGTATCAGTGTGTGGTTGTATGTGTGTTGGAGTATCAGTGAGTGTTTGTATGTGTGTTGGTGTATCAGTGTGTGTGTTTGTATGTGTGTTGGAGTATCAGTGTGTGTTTGTATGTGTGTTGGCTTTTCAGTGAGTGTTTGTATGTGTGTTGGAGTATCAGTGTGTGTTTGTATGTGTGTTGGAGTATCAGTGTGTGTTTGTATGTGTGTTGGAGTATCAGTGTGTGTTTGTATGTGTGTTGGAGTTTCAGTGTGTGTTTGTATGTGTGTTGGAGTATCAGTGTGTGTTTGTATGTGTGTTGGAGTATCAGTGAGTGTTTGTATGTGTGTTGGAGTATCAGTGAGTGTTTGTATGTGTGTTGGAGTATCAGTGTGTGTTTGTATGTCTGTTGGAGTATCAGTGTGTGTTTGTATGTGTGTTGGAGTGTCAGTGAGTGTTTGTATGTGTGTTGGAGTGTCAGTGAGTGTTTGTATGTGTGTTGGAGTGTCAGTGTGCATAGAATGTAGGGCCCTGTGAGTGTGCATAGAGACAGTGCAAAAATAAGAATAAAATAAAGGGCAACTCAGATAGTCCTTCTAGCCATTTTGTTAGCTATTTAGTTATATATTTAATATATTTTACATGTGATACGGCCACACAGAGGTTCAGTGATAAATACAGACATCTTAAGTACCCTATAGGGCCACTAGATGTCTTGTGATAGATTACATAAAAGCCTTGAAAGATACCAAAAATTCAGATAATTTACTGGTAGTTTGAAAGTTTCCTGTAATATATCTCCCTTTGCAACCCTAGTACAGATAAGGTATGATATGTGATAGGTACTGCACAGTAACTGTCTAAATAAAGAAAATCATGTCATATTCAATGCATGTTCTACCTCTCCACAAACACAGCCAGAGACACACAGGCCCTGACAACACGAGCCCCTCTCCGCCCCAGCGCCAGCAAGCCCCCAGTCAGACCCAATCAAAAGCGCTCTGGGCCCAAGGTCAAGGGTCATGTCACAACCCTCACATATGGCGGCATCAAAAGAGAGGCTGGACAGCCATAAAAACACAGTTCCAGTCCCACAAAACAATGCAAAACTAATGAAGGCCCATGTCAGGGTTCAGTCAGAGTCCTCCTAAAGGAGTTAGGTCTCGGACCAACAGTGAGGACTGTCACGCTTTTTGTCAGCTATCTTGGAATAGAATAACAAGATGTTTTTTTGGGGGGGAAATAAGAATGGATCAGCTCCTGCTACTTTCACATAGTTATTTGAGAAGCTGTCATGCAAAAAAGATTTTCATACTTCTTAGTCATACTTTTTGTTTCATTTTATGTCACATACTGTATGGCCCATTTTTTTGTGTGCAGGAAATCAGAAACTTAGGTTAGAAATAACTATCAGAGATATTTCATGGCCAGAACCTACGTAATACAGTCACATACGACATACCTAAAAATGCCTAAATCAAACGGGGAGGTAAAAATACCAATTCGGAAAATACTTCCAAGTTTCCAGTAAAGTATTATATTTTGGGGGGATGGAGGAATGCCACAAGGGAGGAGTGACAGGTCTCTCCCCCACCCCTTTATTTTAATCTGTCTGTGAGGGCCGTCCCCACCTTGGGAAGGAGAGAGGACAACCCCACCCTGGCTTCGGACTCCAGGGAAAGCTGTCTGCGTGCGTCATACACAGCATGTCCAGTGGCTGAGCCCAGGGAACACATCCTATTACCAGACAATGGACCTGGATGGGCCTGGCAACCCATGGAAGGCCTTCACAGCAGGACTCCCCCTACACACACACACACATACCCACGCGCACGCTCACGCACGCAGACAGCATGATTCCCCCTACACAGTGGACAGGAAACTCCGCCAGCTGACCCAGTGCCCCCCACGTACCACCTACACCCCACAGGAAGTCCACAGAGCCAGCCTGCGCCACTGTCCGTTTACTGTAGGAATAGAACAAGCTTCCTACTGCTACTGGCATTGGTAGAGTAGCTACACAATCAGCCTGTATCACTGTCTGTATACAGTAGGAATAAAGTGTCTCCTACTTTTCACAGAGCCAGTCCGCACCACTATGTACTGTAGGAATAGAACAAGCTTCTTACTGATTCAAGTAGTGGTCACATTTAGCCCACAAGTACACCTCTAAATTCTAATCTTACGCATGCTAACCAGGGGTTGGAACTGGTCCAGGGAACAGAACAGAAAACTGCAAAAGAACAGAAACCGCAAAATAACTACATTTTTTGAGGACCAGAATCACAATCAGGTGATCTATACTGTTCCGGAACAAAACTGTTATTTATAAACCCTGTGAACTGTTTAATAACATTGTTTTATGTTCCGGCTATTGTTCTCCCACAAACACGCAAAAAAGCACCTATGCAAAGCCCTTTGTCAATCAAAAACGTATTCCAGTGTCTGCCTGCCAGCTGAACATCTTTGTGTACGTAGTCTACCTGCCCCTGCCCCTCTGAAGCGTTGTCTATCTGCCCCTGCCCCTCTGAAGCGTAGACTACCTTCCCCTGCCCCTCTGAAACATAGTCTAGTAGCCTACTGACGTTACAAGCATGATTCAGAAATTAGGGAGAGAGATTTACAATCAGAGAAGAATGGATTAAACTTTTCAGTGCTAGTTAAGGATACTATAGTTATCATGTTTCACATTGGATTTATTAACTGCAAAAAGGTAAGATTTTCTTTTGAATTCTTGTGCCGCTCTGTACACACCAGCTTGTTAGCTAGCTAGCTGATCCAACATTAAGCCAACTCTCTGAAGTTCAAAGACATTGAAAGTTCCTTCATAGAAGCGGCGCCTCTTAAGGAATACTTCTGTGTGCCTAATTCAGATAATGGATGCCATAACAACAACATGCCCAGCACTTCAAGTCAAGCCTCCTCCTCCACCCTCTCTCTCCCCACCTGCAGAATTTCAGTCACATCTCGTGCCCTACACTTGCCTGTCCAATGCATGTAAATAGCTTGCCTGCTCCATAACAAGCTTCTCTATCCGCACTGATTGGTGAACTAATTTAATGTCGAGCTAAATGTAAAAAATACATATTTCAGAGGCCTAAAAAGGAACAGAAATTAATGAAATAAACAAACTTTTTGGGGATTTGAACTGGTTCAGAACCACATTTCCGTCATCGGAACAGTGAAACAGACAAGAAAAAGTATTGTTCAGTTCAAAATGAAACAATTGGAAAATTATTTTGATGCTAACATTAGCAGCCCTCTCAGTACATCACAGCACCTCATATAACCCTCATACAAATATTAAATTCACGTGTCTTGAACCATAAGCCCACTCAAGTGGAAAAAAACAAAATCCCTAGAGTTGTTATTGCTCAGAGAACACCTAACAGCACCAGCGACCACAGTAAACCATTTATGTCTATCTGCTGTAATTCCTGGTACAGTGCAAGGGTATTGACAGTAGGTCTCTGAGACATCTACACAGGGCCATGATAAGAGACTGGTACAGTCCTACAGTATTGACAGTAGGTCTCTGAGACATCTACACAGGGCCATGATAAGAGACTGGTACAGTCCTACAGTATTGACAGTAGGTCTCTGAGATATCTACACAAGGCCATGATAAGAGACTGGTACAGTCCTACAGTATTGACAGTAGGTCTCTGATACATCTACACAGGGCCATGATAAGAGACTGGTACAGTCCTACAGTATTGACAGTAGGTCTCTGATACATCTACACAGGGCCATGATAAGAGACTGGTACAGTCCTACAGTATTGACAGTAGGTCTCTGAGACATCTACACAAGGCCATGATAAGAGCCCCCAGCCACAGAAAACACACCCAGTCCATTGTGGCGGTGTGGCGATGAAAAGGGCCCTTTAAATTGCCCATGTCTCCCGGCATCGCTGGGAGTTCAACAAGATTAGATATGGGACAGTTTCCTTTAAGCTTTTATTCAACCTTTGTTTGCTCGAGATGGATGTGACCCTCATGGACAGAGTGTAAAAGTGGTATTTCATGTTGTGCACAGTGTTTGTGCTTGTACGCTCACACACGCACACACACACACACACAAACACACACAAACACACACACAAAAACACACACACACACACACACACACACACACACACACACACACACACACACACACACACACACACACACACACACACACACACACACACACACACACACACACACACACACACACACAGCCCCTTCTTCATGTGTCCCCAGCCTGTAGGATTCACACCTATTGGAACAGAATGCCCAGAATGGCAGAATGGTCCATTTGGCTTGCAGATGGCCCTCCTGGTAGAGGATGGTGTAATTGGTGCAGCACCATGGCACTGTGTGGCCTTCGAGCCAGGGGAAACAATGTTTTTGGACAGGGTGAATGAGAAAAGAAGAAGGCTCTTGGCTCAATGACGTTTTTTTGGAAGATAATGGAGGCCCTCAAATGCTGTTGCCATATGTTGTGTGTGTTTTTATAGTAGCTGTATGTCTTGTGTGAAGCTGCAGGGTCACATGGGTCTTTGTGTGCTGTGTGTCACAGTGTGACACTGCCATTATGGATGTGTGCTGACAGCCGGTGGCATGGCTGCAGACAGAGGGCTTGTACTAGTTGTGTTAACACTGGGGGGACACAATAATCTGCTCGTTGTAAAGCAGGTAGTATCGTCCAGACAAAACCATTATTGTCTCCACATGGTAATGAGGACGGGGAGGGGCACAAAAATAGATTTAGAGGAGGACGGCTGAAGAGGAGGAGGGAGCAAGGGAGGGAGGGAGAAGAGGAGGAGGGAGCAAGGGAGGGAGGGAGAAGAGGAGGAGGGAGCGAGGGAGGGAGGGAGAAGAGGAGGAGGGAGGAGGGAGGAGGGAGGAAGGGAGGGGTTTGTTCTCCTGCATCACTGAACACTGAAGAGTTTTCTTAAATTGTCACAATACAAATTAGCTCGGGCCAAAGAAAGGATGCTACTGAAAAAACAGATGACAAGCGTGCAAGATTTAAGTCGCTCGCACAATAGTGTTTTCTGTGCTAAACCCCCTCCTCATCACCCCTCCTCTGCACAAGACCACGACAGTACACAAAAAAACGCAAGAAAAAAAAGACCACAAAAAAAGAAGACAAGAGGAGTGTTGGTCTCCTCTAATGAGTCAGGCCAAGATGTGAGTCAATAGAGCAATTCATTAACAAATCAAAGTCCCCAGGGCCTGAGTGGCAGCATGGCTGTGTTTGAGAAAACCCTCCTCCAGAATGGACCCCCATATGCTGCAGGTCAGGGCGGCGCCCCTCTCTGCACTGTTTACCATTCAGCATACACACACGGCCGTTAAGGTCACCGCTATCTGACGCCGCTCTCCTTACACACAACAGAATTTCCATATGGTCCATGAACATGGATATGCTGTGGTCCCTGCCACACTACTTCCCACGCCCCCTCCCCCCTCCAACCACGTACCCCCTTCCTGGTCGCCTCCCTTATTGGATGGGGTTGGTATGAATGAGAGGGGCGTTGTTGCCAGGGTTAGTCACCCTAACAAGTCAAGTGCTTGCTCTAAACACAGTAATCATTATTTCAGTTTAAGCCATATCACTTTTCCCTTCCTCTTTTGATTTTTTTCTGGCTCTCTCTTTACCTCCCACCACTTTCTCCAACCTCATCCCACTACTACTACCTCCCTCCCTTGGCTTCCCCCTATCTCCCCTCCGCTCTCTCTCCATAATGCACCTTTCACAGAGCAGTAGCGAGAGCAGTGGTAACAGCAGTGGTGTTGGTGTGAGTCCATAAGAACGTGAGGGCAGTACTGATGGCAGTCTGTGTGTGTGTGAAGCCCTTTGAGACTGACAAGGACCCGCTGAAGAGGATTCCGAGCTGAGGGCACTTCACATGACTCTTTCAAATCCACACAAATAAAGCTCTTTAACCGCCTGAAAGTGGCCCCTCAGATTCAGGGTGCTACAGAGCGGGGCCCCTGAAAGGCCCAACACGATTGTCATGGATATTACACAACGTGAGCAACAACGGGACCGAGGAGACAAGTGTCGATCGGGGAACAAAACTCCAGCAGACTTTTTTGCGAGGCGGGCCAGGGAATGTTGACAGGCGGCTGAATGGGCTGTTTAACCCTTTGAAAGTGAATGGAGGCCTGGCTGAAACAAATGCATTCTGATAGACTTTATACCCACTGGGACACAAAAAGTACACTAAGCCCTGTGCTAGCTGGGGAAGCACAGAAAGCTGAAGGAAAGAAGGAAGGCTGGAGAGAGACGAAAATACGATTGGAAAGGTGGGAATGTGTTCTCGCCAGAACCCATCAACTCAGCTCTTCTATTTATCTGGCTTTGGGTTCTTCTCTCGTTTTCAGCTCAACTGAGGGATGATTTAAGTCTTGACTGAGCTGACTGGCCTGTTGCAACCATTTTGACTGACTGAGCCCATTTTGACTGACTGAGCCCATTTTGACTGACTGAGCCCATTTTGACTGAGCCCATTTTGACATTCAGGCAGTCTGTTTGTTCACAAAAAACTGGCGTGTTCTAATGGGAGAAACGAACCTGAACCAAATACGTAGCTACTCCTTTGCTACAACTGGTTGGCAGCACTTCATTCAATCAAATTTCCTTTATTTCTCTATTACCATACAGGAGTAATGTTTTCATATTGTGCTGTGTGTTGTACTTTCTCTGTATGGGGAGAGAGAGACACCTAAAGAAAGCTAGTTCCCAAGCTTAACATCAGAGCCCATATTCATAAAGAGTCTTAGAGTAGTAATGCTGATCTAGGATCAGATCCCCACTCTTATTCATTATGATTTAACAGCCAAAACTTATCCGAGATCAGCACACCTACTCCAGGACACTAAATTTGACCCAGCAGGAAATATTATTATGTGAATTATAATCAATAGACATTTTAGTAGGGGTTTATACGTTTTTCATTAGGGCAAATCAAGTCTGAAATGTGAAGGTGGAACTTAAAAATGTTGGAATCCTTTTTAAACCTTGAATACACTACAATGTGTATTTCCTACTGTACAGGAAAATGATTTATGACAACAGAGTGATCAAATTAAGACCGCAGATCTGTAGCTCCCTTCCCAGAACCCATCTCTCTCTGTGGAGGTGATGGCTGGCTGGCGTTAAACATGTCATTTAAAATGGTAATGACTTGAATTGCAAATGCGTTCACTTTGTAATTAAACTTTGCTCTAAAACAGATATTCCTCCTGCTGATTTAAAATTGGGGCATGTGACAATTCTGAAGCTGTTAATTGCGAAACTACTCAGCATTGCTAATTGTTCCATGGTGTTGGCGGGAAGGGAAATGAGTCTCTGGCAGGGGTACTCTATCAACGTGACGATGGAGAGGATGGCGGGTGGCATGTGTGCAGCCACACATACCCAACCCATACCTCCACACCGGACCAATGATCCATGACCAGCCAGGCTGACTGTTCTCACATCCGTTATAGTACTGTCTTCATACTGAGTGAGAGGGAGAGAGACAGAGAGGGAGGCTGAGGATGCATGTGTATGGGAAGAGATGACAAAGTGTGGGTAGGTTTGTGGGAAAGGTGGGGCTGAAATGTGGTTGATGAAGAGAGGGGTTAGTGCATGGGTGAATATAGGGCCTAAACATTGAGGTTGAAGAGATCTATTTCATATATTTTTCACATAATGCCAATGTCTAATAGAATGACTACTTCTCTGGCTAAACCAATAATATCAGCCTTTCCATCAACACGGTGTTTTTTACAGTGCTTTCAATAGTCTGTCATTGATCACGGACTCTGTTCATGTACTTCCTACTTCCTCATGTCTGAACTCTAGTCATGTGTTCTACTAAGAGAAACTGCAGCCAAACTGTTCCACTCCCTATTCTCTGTCTCTCTTTGTCTCACACAGCTTTCTCAGACAGAGAGTAAAAGTTCCCTAACAGAGTTCTGCATCCTGCCGGTAATCATCAACTTTGGAAACTGCAAGAGGGGAGAAGAGCAATGTGCTTAGTTCAGCTCTTTCTTGTCACCAGGTGTACTGTGAGTGGGAGAAGACATGGCTGCCATTGTGGGGGCTTGGTGTCTCAGTGTTGCCGTGTTTATGTCAGAGTGTCTTTCAGCAGGAGGGGTCTGACAGTGGGGACGTGTGAGGTGCATTGAGATGTCCTTGTTTCTAGGAATACTGCCTCTGCCGCCATGAGAGAACAGCCAATTACGCCTGCAGCATGCAAATGTCTCACTGAGAGAGAGATGGGGAGGGAGGAGAGGGAGGGTAGAGTCAGAGATAGTGAGGGGGAGATAGAGATTGGTGAGACAGAGAGAGAGGGAGAGGGAGGAGAGAGAGAGAGAGAGAAAGAGAGAGAGAGAGAGAGAGAGAGATGGGTGGAGAGAGCGTGAGGAGAGAGGGAGAGAGTGTGTGTGAGAGAGAGAGAGAGAGAGAGAGAGAGAGAGAGAGAGAGATGGGTGGAGAGAGCGTGAGAAGAGCGAGAAGGAGAGAGAGAGAGAGAGATGGGTGGAGAGAGCGTGAGAAGAGCGAGAAGGAGAGAGAGAGAGAGAGAGACTAACTAAAGACTAATACACAATGAGGTCTGTCTTTGAGGTTCAGTGTGGCTTCACCCTGAGTCTGTGTCTGCTGTTTAATTGCCATGTTTACCCACACACTACATTCCATGTCATTAGCACACAGTGTATTGTCATTTGTGTTGTCACATCACTCCACAGACACACAGCACCATTACTGCTCGGCTGGCTTTAAGAAAGAATTGGACATATTTTGCAGGAAATAGTGATACACTCCATGGAGTTGTTTTCTCTATCAGCCATGGGGCCAATTAGTATCTGGACAGTCCATAGTCTTCCCCACGATTACTGTTAATGGTTCGGTTAGCCTGTGTTCACATGCTGGGTAAAATCTGATGAGACTGGTAGATATAAACTAGTCATCAATGTTGACTTAATCTTGTTGTCTTTATTTTGTTTATAAGCATTGTGATCTTTACTTTGTGTTAATAGTATTATGATTAGTTGTACTATTGTTTTTACTATTAGCTACTAGTGGTCACAAATCTTCTGTTGAGTACATCTGTGCACTTTCTCTGCCCAGCTAAAAAAGGATATGAAAGCAGAGAGAGAGAGAGAGAGACTGTACAGAAAAGAGAGGGAAAATCTGAGTATTCCCTGACTGCCTGGTCAACACAGGTGGCAGATTCACAGGAACACATCTAATTGTGCTGCTGGTTACAATGCTTTGTCCTTACAGAGAATGACATCGCTGTTGACAAAGACCGCCACTGCATTCTAATCAGGAAACAAAATACTGGGGAGTGACGGCCCCTGAGCCCTCCCTGGGCCCTGCAGGTAGATCATTAGACAGGCAGAGAAGAGAGGAGAGGAGAGGAGAGGAGAGGAGAGGAGAGGAGAGGAGAGGAGAGGAGAGGAGAGGAGAGGAGAGGAGAGGAGAGGAGAGGAGCTCTGATTCCCAGCCCACAGAGAGGAGAAGAGGCGAGGGAGTGAGAGCCCCATACTCTCCAGCTTCACCTCCACCCAGGAGACTAAGGTCCGCTGAGGGGCAGAGGAGGAATGAGAGGCTGGTCAGCTGACAGACAGACAGGAACACCTCCCTCCCTCCTTGGCTGTGTAGCCCCACCAGGGCTGAGTCTAACGAGGGTTCTGACAGGCTGCAGCTGGGGCCTGCCTAACGAAGGCGGAGGGCTGGGGCGCCACGGCTGCTCTGACGAGCGGGGACATTAGCGCCCGTGTGCGTCTGTCTCATTAGAACACATCAGGCCCACCTTGATATTCACACAGCACATGACACACACGCACACACACACACGCACGCAAGCACGCACGCACACACACACACACACACACACACACACACACACACACACACACACACACACACACACAAACACACACACACACACACACACACATATACACCGGCCCTCGCTATGACAGTTCGGCAGGCAGCCAGCCAATAGGGAGACTTCCAGATCTGTGGTCGCCACCGGGATAGCTCGGCAGGTGACGGGAGAGTTGTTGACATTCCAGTGAGAGGAGGGACAGAGGTCAAATGTTAGGTTGACCTCTGTCTCGGGGACAGTGATGACCTCGTTAGGAGCCGTCTGACAATGGGCCGTATCACAACTGTCACCAGACAGATAGGTTTACTGCTGACATTAAGGCCATATTTGCATTTCCATCTAGCCAGGCTTCCTCTCATAGGTCTGGTGTGTAGAACAGACAGAGGGACATTCCTTAATGAGCCTCAAAGACCCTGTCACACAGAGATGTAAGGATAGCTTGAGTATGACAGGAAAAGCCTATATCACATCCCACATGAAAAAAAAACTATAGTATGCTATGGTATAAATACTATGTTATTCACTGTAGTGTTGTTGCGGACTTTACTGTAGTATTCACTAGTATTTACTGTAGTATACTATAGTATAAATACTGTAGTGATAGAAAACTGTAGTACATACTTTAGTAATTAATGTAGTGTTTTGTGGAATGTAGTATACTGTAGTATTTAGTGTAGTGTTTTGTGAATTGTTGTATACTGTAGTATTTAGTGTTTATTTATTTTATTTTTATTTTACCTTTATTTAACCAGGTAGGCAAGTTGAGAACAAGTTCTCATTTACAATTGCGACCTGGCCAAGATAAAGCAAAGCAATTCGACAGATACAACGACACAGAGTTACACATGGAGTAAAACAAACATACAGTCAATAATACAGTATAAACAAGTCTATATACAATGTGAGCAAATGAGGTGAGAGGGGAGGTAAAGGCAAAAAAGGCCATGGTGGCAAGGTAAATACAATATAGCAAGTAAAACACTGGAATGGTAGTTTTGCAATGGAAGAATGTGCAAAGTAGAAATAAAAATAATGGGGTACAAAATAAATTAAATACAGTTGGGAAAGAGGTAGTTGTTAGGGCTAAATTATAGGTGGGCTATGTACAGGTGCAGTAATCTGTGAGCTGCTCTGACAGTTGGTGCTTAAAGCTAGTGAGGGAGATAAGTGTTTCCAGTTTCAGAGATTTTTGTAGTTCGTTCCAGTCATTGGCAGCAGAGAACTGGAAAGAGAGGCGGCCAAAGAAAGAATTGGTTTTGGGGGTGACTAGAGAGATATACCTGCTGGAGCGTGTGCTACAGGTGGGAGATGCTATGGTGACCAGCGAGCTGAGATAAGGGGGGACTTTACCTAGCAGAGTCTTGTAGATGACATGGAGCCAGTGGGTTTGGCGACGAGTATGAAGCGAGGGCCAGCCAACGAGAGCGTACAGGTCGCAATGGTGGGTAGTATATGGGGCTTTGGTGACAAAACGGATTGCACTGTGATAGACTGCATCCAATTTGTTGAGTAGGGTATTGGAGGCTATTTTGTAAATGACATCGCCAAAGTCGAGGATTGGTAGGATGGTCAGTTTTACAAGGGTATGTTTGGCAGCATGAGTGAAGGATGCTTTGTTGCGAAATAGGAAGCCAATTCTAGATTTAACTTTGGATTGGAGATGTTTGATATGGGTCTGGAAGGAGAGTTTACAGTCTAACCAGACACCTAAGTATTTGTAGTTGTCCACGTATTCTAAGTCAGAGCCGTCCAGAGAAGTGATGTTGGACAGGCGGGTAGGTGCAGGTAGCGATCGGTTGAAGAGCATGCATTTAGTTTTACTTGTATTTAAGAGCAATTGGAGGCCACGGAAGGAGAGTTGTATGGCATTGAAGCTTGCCTGGAGGGTTGTTAACACAGTGTCCAAAGAAGGGCCGGAAGTATACAGAATGGTGTCGTCTGCGTAGAGGTGGATCAGAGACTCACCAGCAGCAAGAGCGACCTCATTGATGTATACAGAGAAGAGAGTCGGTCCAAGAATTGAACCCTGTGGCACCCCCATAGAGACTGCCAGAGGTCCGGACAACAGACCCTCCGATTTGACACACTGAACTCTATCAGAGAAGTAGTTGGTGAACCAGGCGAGGCAATCATTTGAGAAACCAAGGCTGTTGAGTCTGCCGATGAGGATGTGGTGATTGACAGAGTCGAAAGCCTTGGCCAGATCAATGAATACGGCTGCACAGTAATGTTTCTTATCGATGGCGGTTAAGATATCGTTTAGGACCTTGAGCGTGGCTGAGGTGCACCCATGACCAGCTCTGAAACCAGATTGCATAGCAGAGAAGGTATGGTGAGATTCGAAATGGTCGGTAATCTGTTTGTTGACTTGGCTTTCGAAGACCTTAGAAAGGCATGGTAGGATAGATATAGGTCTGTAGCAGTTTGGGTCAAGAGTGTCCCCCCCTTTGAAGAGGGGGATGACCGCAGCTGCTTTCCAATCTTTGGGAATCTCAGACGACACGAAAGAGAGGTTGAACAGGCTAGTAATAGGGGTGGCAACAATTTCGGCAGATAATTTTAGAAAGAAAGGGTCCAGATTGTCTAGCCCGGCTGATTTGTAGGGGTCCAGATTTTGCAGCTCTTTCAGAACATCAGCTGAATGGATTTGGGAGAAGGAGAAATGGGGAAGGCTTGGGCGAGTTGCTGTTGGGGGTGCAGTGCTGTTGACAGGGGTATTTAGTGTAGTGTTTTGTGGATTGTAGAATACAAATGGCAAAGTGGGTGGGGTTATATCCTCCTTCCTATCCTTCCTGTTTGGCCCTGTCCGGGGGTATCATCGGATGGGGCCACAGTGTCTCTTGGCGCTTCCTGTCTCAGCCTCCAGTATTTATGCTGCAGTAGTTTATGTGTTGGGGGGCTAGGGTCAGTTTGTTATATCTGGAGTACTTCTCCTGTCTTATCCGGTGTCCTGTGTGAATTTAAGTATGCTCTCTCTAATTCTCTCTTTCTCTCTTTCTTTCTCTCTCTCGGATGACCTGAGCCCTTGTACCATGCCTCAGGACTACCTGGCATGATGACTCCTTGCTGTCCCAGTCCACCTGGCCGTGCTGCTGCTCCAGTTTCAACTGTTCTGCCTGCGGCTATGGAATCCTGACCTGTTCACCGGACGTGCTACCTGTCCCAGACCTGCTGTTTTCAACTCTCTAGAGACAACAGGAGTGGTAGAGATACTCTTAATGATCGGCTATGAAAAGCCAACTGACATTTACTCCTGAGGTGCTGACTTGCTGCACCCCCGACAACTACTGTGATTATTATTATTTGACCATGCTGGTCATTTATGAACATTTGAACATCTTGGCCATGTTGTGTTATAATCTCCACCCGGCACTGCCAGAAAAGGACTGGCCACCCCTCATAGCCTGGTTCTTCTCTAGGCTTCTTCCTAGGTTTTGGCCTTTCTAGGGAGTTTTTCCTAGCCACCGTGCTTCTACACCTGCATTGCTTGCTGTTTGGGGTTTTAGGCTGGGTTTCTGTACAGCACTTTGAGATATCAGCTGATGTACGAAGGGCTATATAAATACATTTGATTCAATTTGATTTAGTATTTAGTGTAATGTTTTGTGGATTGTAGTATACTGTAGTATTTAGTGTGGTGTTTTGTGGACATGACTCTGGTATTCACTGTACAACAGTTGTTTTATGAACTTTGACATAGAAGTAGAGGCTTTTTCCTTCAGGAAATCTACCAGAGAAATACTAAAAGTGCACATTTTCTATAACCTGTAGGCAGGTAGGACCGTGGTCTGAGTTCAGAGCTTTTCTATAACCTGTAGGCAGGTAGGACCGTGGTCTGAGTTCAGAGTGTCTGCTCTTTTCCATAACCTGTATGCAGGTAGGACAATGGTCTGAGTTCAGAGTGTCTGCTCTTTTCTATAACCTGTAGGCAGGTAGGACCGTGGTCTGAGTTCAGAGTTTCTGCTCTTTTCTATAACCTGTAGGCAGGTAGGACCGTGGTCTGAGTTCAGAGTGTCTGCTCTTTTCTATAACCTGTAGGCAGGTAGGACCGTGGCCTGAGTTCAGAGTTTCTGCTCTTTTCTATAACCTGTTGGAACCACAATATATGGCCTATACTTGGCATGTAGGCTTCTCACTTATGTGTGGCAGAAAATGCATCATGGCGGAGGGGATTGGGCAGGGTATATGCAAATGAAATACTGTAGTATTTACTATAGTTAAAAATGTACTTTAGGACTAGGCCATTACCAGGCAGGTCTGAAATCAACTAAATAATAGAAGTTAGCATAAACTTTTGCAATATTAAAATACTTGTATTGTGACATTGCACATCCAAAATGAATAATCATGGTAACATTTGGATAAAAATAGTTACCAGTATATTTTCTAAGTCATACAATTATTCATATGGTTCCAATCCACCAGTCTGGGGTCTTCTTAGTACTCCCTGATCTCTTTTAGCTGTATACATACTACTGTATCCCCTTGTCTTGCCTTCCTCCATCCCTCCCTCCTTCCCTCCCTCCATCTCTCTCTCCATCCCTCTCTCCCTCCATCTCTCTCTCCATCCCTCTCTCCCTCCATCTCTCTCTCCATCTCTCCCTCCATCTCTCTCTCCATCCCTCTCTCCCTCCATCTCTCTCTCCATCCCTCCCTCCATCCCTCCCTCCATATCTTGCTCCATCCCTCCCTCCATCTCTCTCTCCATCCCTCTCTCCATCTCTCTCTCCATCCCTCACTCCTTCCCTCCCTCCATCTCTCTCTCCATCCCTCCCTCCCTCCATCTCTCTCTCCATCCCTCCTTTCCTCCCTCCATCTCTCTCTCCATCCCTCCATCTCTCTCTCCATCCCTCCCTCCCTCCATCTCTCTCTCATCCCTCCTTCCCTCCCTCCATCTCTCTCTCCATCCCTCCCTCCTTCTCTCTCTCCATCCCTCCCTCTCTCCCCAGAGCTCTCTTTCAGAGAGGGATGAATAAAGTGATGAAGTGCAGGTCACATGTCTTTGTGATCCAGTGATAACGAGGAAGCTGGAGAAATAATCTATCAACAATAATCCCTGACTCAGGAGACACACATATACGCACATACGTGCACACCATGCCAGGCACAGCAATCACCATATTCAGCAGCTAGACATTCATTACCACTATAATGTGGACCAGGGGAGCCTGCAACCAAAATGACCAATTATACAGCAACACATGTATCATTGCTGTTCACCTAGAGGGATTTGTCATGTTAGCACAACATACAGTATATCTTAAAGCAAGAGAAACAAGTATGAAACGAAACTGTTTAGCTTGACCGGATTGGGACATTGTCAACAGTAAACACACTAGGGACCTCATGGAATCCCACAAGAAGAGAAAACACATGAAACACATAGGAGACATGAACTCTGAAAATATGTCACCCCTCCCTTGACTGCATTAATCATTTATCATGTGTATGGTAGCTGTTCTTTCTTCTTTTGTCAAAGTCTAGGGGTGGATCCTATTTCCTTGTTGGCCCGTGTAAAAATAATCATATATCCATTTCCATTTTCCATAAAGGAATATGGAAATGAGGCGATGGTGTCAGCAGGGGGTCTGTAGAGGGATAGCCTTACACACACACACACACAACACACACACACACACACACACACACACACACACACACACACACACACACACACACACACACACACACACACACACACACACACACACACACACTCACTCACACACCCTATGTATGCTGTTCTGCATTGTTGCTGTACAGGCAGGACGTTCTGGACTACCATTACTGATTGTTTTCTAAAAGGGACATTTTGAGCGGAGCCACTGTTTGTTAATGAAAGGCTGAGGCGAGGCTAGGCTGAGGGAAGGCTGAGGGAAGGCAAGGCAAGGCAAGGGAAGGCGAGGCGAGGCGAATGAACAAAACAACATCCTAATGATTGTTTATAGTGGAAAACATGAAGCAATTCTCTCTGATTGTTGAAACAATGTCTGTCTGCCAATGAGGGTATTGTTAGTGTAGACACTGATTGAGAACAAAGCAGAAACAGACAGATGAACCAATCATCTTTTATTCATTACATAAATTATGACATTTTAACAGGAGAAAACACCTCATTAAATGTCTTATTATTACTGTATTATAACTCTTCTGTCATAGAGAATAGATTAATAGAGATATTTCTGTTATGTGAATACCAATATGTTTGGATAGAGGATGTTAAGAGCTCTTTCAAGGTCAAGGATTGGGTATCACAACAGATTCAGTGTCAACACCGTGAGGACTCAATCGTTA